>NW_023493852.1:35000-42500 GCF_013265735.2 Oncorhynchus mykiss | reverse complement strand
GTTAGCGGTGTTCCCGAGATTCATGTCCGATAATGATGCACCCTACTACGGACCTTTTCAATGGGGGCCGGTCCGAATTATTTATGGAAGGTATGATTTTTTTTTTTTTTCAACACTTTTCCCCTCTTTTTCTCTCTCTGCCGGGGCCGGCCCTGGGTGCTTTATGGACGGTTTAAAACATGACTATGGATGCAAATGCTCATTTTCCTCCGTGCACCTGGTGATTGAAAACGTGCATCTGGTAACCCAAAAATTATAAAAGGGTTTTAAATACTTTTACCCGTCATTCTATTGATATAGCCCGCTAGGGGAGTGCCCCACTACGGCCCTCTCTCTGTCAGGGCCGTCCTTGGGTGCTTTTTACACACTTTAAGAAATCACGATGGATGCAGATTGCTATTAATCCTCCGTGCAACTGGTGATTGAAAACGTGCATCTGGTAACCCAAAATTTCAAATATGGTTCAAAATGAATTTAAAGGCACCCCTCTCATTGTTGCCCGCTATGGAGCACCCCACTAAGGCCCTGTCTCGGTCGGGCCCGTCCTGAGTGCTTTATAGACACTTTAAGAAATCGCGATGGATGCAGATTGCTATTAATCCTCCGTGCAACTGGTGATTGAAAATGTGCAACTGGTGATTGAAAACGTGCACCTGGTCACCCAAAACACGGTTCTCTATGCGGTTAGCGGTGTTCCATCTATTCATGTCCGCTTATGGCGCACCCTACTACGGACCTTTAGCAATGGGGGCCGGCCCGAATTATTTATGGAAGGTCTGATGATGATTTTTTTTTTTTTTTCACCATCTCTTTCTCTCTCTGCCGGGGCCGGCCAAGAGTGCTTTATGGACGGTTTAAAACATGACTATGGATGCAAATGCTCATTTTCCTCCGTGCACCTGGTGATTGAAAACGTGCATCTGGTAACCCAAAAATTATAAAAGGGTTTTAAATACTTTTACCCGTCATTCTATTGATATAGCCCGCTAGGGGAGTGCCCCACTACGGCCCTCTCTCTGTCAGGGCCGTCCTTGGGTGCTTTTTACACACTTTAAGAAATCACGATGGATGCAGATTGCTATTAATCCTCCGTGCAACTGGTGATTGAAAACGTGCATCTGGTAACCCAAAATTTCAAATATGGTTCAAAATGAATTTAAAGGCACCCCTCTCATTGTTGCCCGCTATGGGAGCACCCCACTAAGGCCCTGTCTCGGTCGGGCCCGTCCTGAGTGCTTTATAGACACTTTAAGAAATCGCGATGGATGCAGATTGCTATTAATCCTCCGTGCAACTGGTGATTGAAAATGTGCAACTGGTGATTGAAAACGTGCACCTGGTCACCCAAAACACGGTTCTCTATGCGGTTAGCGGTGTTCCATCTATTCATGTCCGCTTATGGCGCACCCTACTACGGACCTTTAGCAATGGGGGCCGGCCCGAATTATTTATGGAAGGTCTGATGATGATTTTTTTTTTTTTTCACCATCTCTTTCTCTCTCTGCCGGGGCCGGCCAAGAGTGCTTTATGGACGGTTTAAAACATGACTATGGATGCAAATGCTCATTTTCCTCCGTGCACCTGGTGATTGAAAACGTGCATCTGGTAACCCAAAAATTATAAAAGGGTTTTAAATACTTTACCCGTCATTCTATTGATATAGCCCGCTAGGGGAGTGCCCCACTACGGCCCTCTCTCTGTCAGGGCCGTCCTTGGGTGCTTTTTACACACTTTAAGAAATCACGATGGATGCAGATTGCTATTAATCCTCCGTGCAACTGGTGATTGAAAACGTGCATCTGGTAACCCAAAATTTCAAATATGGTTCAAAATGAATTTAAAGGCACCCCTCTCATTGTTGCCCGCTATGGGAGCACCCCACTAAGGCCCTGTCTCGGTCGGGCCCGTCCTGAGTGCTTTATAGACACTTTAAGAAATCGCGATGGATGCAGATTGCTATTAATCCTCCGTGCAACTGGTGATTGAAAATGTGCAACTGGTGATTGAAAACGTGCACCTGGTCACCCAAAACACGGTTCTCTATGCGGTTAGCGGTGTTCCATCTATTCATGTCCGCTTATGGCGCACCCTACTACGGACCTTTAGCAATGGGGGCCGGCCCGAATTATTTATGGAAGGTCTGATGATGATTTTTTTTTTTTTTCACCATCTCTTTCTCTCTCTGCCGGGGCCGGCCAAGAGTGCTTTATGGACGGTTTAAAACATGACTATGGATGCAAATGCTCATTTTCCTCCGTGCACCTGGTGATTGAAAACGTGCATCTGGTAACCCAAAAATTATAAAAGGGTTTTAAATACTTTTACCCGTCATTCTATTGATATAGCCCGCTAGGGGAGTGCCCCACTACGGCCCTCTCTCTGTCAGGGCCGTCCTTGGGTGCTTTTTACACACTTTAAGAAATCACGATGGATGCAGATTGCTATTAATCCTCCGTGCAACTGGTGATTGAAAACGTGCATCTGGTAACCCAAAATTTCAAATATGGTTCAAAATGAATTTAAAGGCACCCCTCTCATTGTTGCCCGCTATGGGAGCACCCCACTAAGGCCCTGTCTCGGTCGGGCCCGTCCTGAGTGCTTTATAGACACTTTAAGAAATCGCGATGGATGCAGATTGCTATTAATCCTCCGTGCAACTGGTGATTGAAAATGTGCAACTGGTGATTGAAAACGTGCACCTGGTCACCCAAAACACGGTTCTCTATGCGGTTAGCGGTGTTCCATCTATTCATGTCCGCTTATGGCGCACCCTACTACGGACCTTTAGCAATGGGGGCCGGCCCGAATTATTTATGGAAGGTCTGATGATGATTTTTTTTTTTTTTCACCATCTCTTTCTCTCTCTGCCGGGGCCGGCCAAGAGTGCTTTATGGACGGTTTAAAACATGACTATGGATGCAAATGCTCATTTTCCTCCGTGCACCTGGTGATTGAAAACGTGCATCTGGTAACCCAAAAATTATAAAAGGGTTTTAAATACTTTTACCCGTCATTCTATTGATATAGCCCGCTAGGGGAGTGCCCCACTACGGCCCTCTCTCTGTCAGGGCCGTCCTTGGGTGCTTTTTACACACTTTAAGAAATCACGATGGATGCAGATTGCTATTAATCCTCCGTGCAACTGGTGATTGAAAACGTGCATCTGGTAACCCAAAATTTCAAATATGGTTCAAAATGAATTTAAAGGCACCCCTCTCATTGTTGCCCGCTATGGGAGCACCCCACTAAGGCCCTGTCTCGGTCGGGCCCGTCCTGAGTGCTTTATAGACACTTTAAGAAATCGCGATGGATGCAGATTGCTATTAATCCTCCGTGCAACTGGTGATTGAAAATGTGCAACTGGTGATTGAAAACGTGCACCTGGTCACCCAAAACACGGTTCTCTATGCGGTTAGCGGTGTTCCATCTATTCATGTCCGCTTATGGCGCACCCTACTACGGACCTTTAGCAATGGGGGCCGGCCCGAATTATTTATGGAAGGTCTGATGATGATTTTTTTTTTTTTTCACCATCTCTTTCTCTCTCTGCCGGGCCGGCCAAGAGTGCTTTATGGACGGTTTAAAACATGACTATGGATGCAAATGCTCATTTTCCTCCGTGCACCTGGTGATTGAAAACGTGCATCTGGTAACCCAAAAATTATAAAAGGGTTTTAAATACTTTTACCCGTCATTCTATTGATATAGCCCGCTAGGGGAGTGCCCCACTACGGCCCTCTCTCTGTCAGGGCCGTCCTTGGGTGCTTTTTACACACTTTAAGAAATCACGATGGATGCAGATTGCTATTAATCCTCCGTGCAACTGGTGATTGAAAACGTGCATCTGGTAACCCAAAATTTCAAATATGGTTCAAAATGAATTTAAAGGCACCCCTCTCATTGTTGCCCGCTATGGAGCACCCCACTAAGGCCCTGTCTCGGTCGGGCCCGTCCTGAGTGCTTTATAGACACTTTAAGAAATCGCGATGGATGCAGATTGCTATTAATCCTCCGTGCAACTGGTGATTGAAAATGTGCAACTGGTGATTGAAAACGTGCACCTGGTCACCCAAAACACGGTTCTCTATGCGGTTAGCGGTGTTCCATCTATTCATGTCCGCTTATGGCGCACCCTACTACGGACCTTTAGCAATGGGGGCCGGCCCGAATTATTTATGGAAGGTCTGATGATGATTTTTTTTTTTTTTTCACCATCTCTTTCTCTCTCTGCCGGGGCCGGCCAAGAGTGCTTTATGGACGGTTTAAAACATGACTATGGATGCAAATGCTCATTTTCCTCCGTGCACCTGGTGATTGAAAACGTGCATCTGGTAACCCAAAAATTATAAAAGGGTTTTAAATACTTTTACCCGTCATTCTATTGATATAGCCCGCTAGGGGAGTGCCCCACTACGGCCCTCTCTCTGTCAGGGCCGTCCTTGGGTGCTTTTTACACACTTTAAGAAATCACGATGGATGCAGATTGCTATTAATCCTCCGTGCAACTGGTGATTGAAAACGTGCATCTGGTAACCCAAAATTTCAAATATGGTTCAAAATGAATTTAAAGGCACCCCTCTCATTGTTGCCCGCTATGGGAGCACCCCACTAAGGCCCTGTCTCGGTCGGGCCCGTCCTGAGTGCTTTATAGACACTTAAGAAATCGCGATGGATGCAGATTGCTATTAATCCTCCGTGCAACTGGTGATTGAAAATGTGCAACTGGTGATTGAAAACGTGCACCTGGTCACCCAAAACACGGTTCTCTATGCGGTTAGCGGTGTTCCATCTATTCATGTCCGCTTATGGCGCACCCTACTACGGACCTTTAGCAATGGGGGCCGGCCCGAATTATTTATGGAAGGTCTGATGATGATTTTTTTTTTTTTTCACCATCTCTTTCTCTCTCTGCCGGGGCCGGCCAAGAGTGCTTTATGGACGGTTTAAAACATGACTATGGATGCAAATGCTCATTTTCCTCCGTGCACCTGGTGATTGAAAACGTGCATCTGGTAACCCAAAAATTATAAAAGGGTTTTAAATACTTTTACCCGTCATTCTATTGATATAGCCCGCTAGGGGAGTGCCCACTACGGCCCTCTCTCTGTCAGGGCCGTCCTTGGGTGCTTTTTACACACTTTAAGAAATCACGATGGATGCAGATTGCTATTAATCCTCCGTGCAACTGGTGATTGAAAACGTGCATCTGGTAACCCAAAATTTCAAATATGGTTCAAAATGAATTTAAAGGCACCCCTCTCATTGTTGCCCGCTATGGGAGCACCCCACTAAGGCCCTGTCTCGGTCGGGCCCGTCCTGAGTGCTTTATAGACACTTTAAGAAATCGCGATGGATGCAGATTGCTATTAATCCTCCGTGCAACTGGTGATTGAAAATGTGCAACTGGTGATTGAAAACGTGCACCTGGTCACCCAAAACACGGTTCTCTATGCGGTTAGCGGTGTTCCATCTATTCATGTCCGCTTATGGCGCACCCTACTACGGACCTTTAGCAATGGGGGCCGGCCCGAATTATTTATGGAAGGTCTGATGATGATTTTTTTTTTTTTTCACCATCTCTTTCTCTCTCTGCCGGGGCCGGCCAAGAGTGCTTTATGGACGGTTTAAAACATGACTATGGATGCAAATGCTCATTTTCCTCCGTGCACCTGGTGATTGAAAACGTGCATCTGGTAACCCAAAAATTATAAAAGGGTTTTAAATACTTTTACCCGTCATTCTATTGATATAGCCCGCTAGGGGAGTGCCCCACTACGGCCCTCTCTCTGTCAGGGCCGTCCTTGGGTGCTTTTTACACACTTTAAGAAATCACGATGGATGCAGATTGCTATTAATCCTCCGTGCAACTGGTGATTGAAAACGTGCATCTGGTAACCCAAAAATTATAAAACGGTTTTAAATACTTTTACCGGTCATTCTATTGATATAGCCCGCTATGGGAGCACCCCACTAAGGCCCTGTCTCGGTCGGGGCCGTCCTTCAGTGCTTTATATACAGTTTCATATATTACGATGGATGCAGATTGTGATTGTTTTCCAAAAGACCCGTGTGCATCTGGTAACCCAAAAATTATAAAACTGTTTTAAATCATTTTACCGGTCATTCTATTGATATAGCCCGCTAGGGGAGTACCCTACTACGGCCCTCTCTCGGTCAGGCCCGTCCTTAGGTGCTTTATATACAGTTTAAGATATTACGATGGATGCAGATTGTGATTGTTTTCCAAAAGACCCGTGTGCATCTGGTAACCCAAAAATTAAAATATGGTTCAAAACCCGGGTAACACCACTCTATTTACGGACATGACAGTAGAGCTTACCCCCTGGAGCTATTGACCTCCAGGCTTGTAGGCCCTTACTCACCACCCGGGTATCACCCCTCTATTTCGGGGATGATACCAGCAGGGGACCCCCCCCACCTCCACAACCTCGCATACCAGGTGAACCAGGGCACCCACACTTAAGCACCCCTCCTCGGACATTAAAGCAGATAACCGCGCTGTTATGAACCGCGTGCACCTGGTCACCCAAATGGAACTTGTGCACCTGGTCACCCAAAAGGACCGGCGTGCACCTGGTCACCCAAAGGCCGGCGTGCACCTGGTCACCCAAAAGGACCATGTGCACCTGGTCACCCAAAGGCCGGCGTGCACCTGGTCACCCAAAAGGACCGTGTGCACCTGGTCACCCAAAGGCCGGCGTGCACCTGGTCACCCAAAGGACCATGTGCACCTGGTCACCCAAAAGGACCATGTGCACCTGGTCACCCAAAGGCCGGCGTGCACCTGGTCACCCAAAAGGACCATGTGCACCTGGTCACCCAAAGGCCGGCGTGCACCTGGTCACCCAAAGGACCATGTGCACCTGGTCACCCAAAAGGACCATGTGCACCTGGTCACCCA
Organism: Oncorhynchus mykiss; assembly: GCF_013265735.2. Lineage (NCBI taxonomy): Eukaryota > Metazoa > Chordata > Actinopteri > Salmoniformes > Salmonidae > Oncorhynchus > Oncorhynchus mykiss. Next base: position 35,578 of record NW_023493852.1, on the reverse strand, counting down.
AAGGCCGGCGTGCACCTGGTCACCCAAAGGACCATGTGCACCTGGTCACCCAAAGGCCGGCGTGCACCTGGTCACCCAAAGGACCATGTGCACCTGGTCACCCAAAGGCCGGCGTGCACCTGGTCACCCAAAGGACCATGTGCACCTGGTCACCCAAAAGGACCATGTGCACCTGGTCACCCAAAGGCCGGCGTGCACCTGGTCACCCAAAGGACCATGTGCACCTGGTCACCCAAAGGCCGGCGTGCACCTGGTCACCCAAAGGACCATGTGCACCTGGTCACCCAAAGGCCGGCGTGCACCTGGTCACCCAAAGGACCATGTGCACCTGGTCACCCAAAAGGACCATGTGCACCTGGTCACCCAAAGGCCGGCGTGCACCTGGTCACCCAAAGGACCATGTGCACCTGGTCACCCAAAAGAACCGTGTGCACCTGGTCACCCAAAGGCCGGCGTGCACCTGGTCACCCAAAGGACCATGTGCACCTGGTCACCCAAAAGGACCATGTGCACCTGGTCACCCAAAGGCCGGCGTGCACCTGGTCACCCAAAGGACCATGTGCACCTGGTCACCCAAA
>NW_023493852.1:12500-25000 GCF_013265735.2 Oncorhynchus mykiss | reverse complement strand
CTTCTGTGCGCCCCACCATCGGGGGTCAAATTCAACAAAAACGTGATAAATCAAAAAGTACACATCCGATCTTGATGGGGTTTTTTTTGCACGAAAGTGCATAAATAGACGAGCATTTACATTCAATTAAAAACGTTTTTGTATAAAACATTTTAATAGGAAATCGTGTTTCAAGTTTTGGGAAAAAAGTGAATGTCACAGGATGCATAGGTTCCTGTGGATGCGAATTTTTTTTTACATTATGTAATTGTTGCCCATCACGAGAGAGGGTATGAGACGAAATTTGGGACCTCTAGCCCTTCGGGAAGTATTTTTAATCATTTTTTGAAAATTACAGAAATTGGTCGAAAAAATGACAGAGTCCCACTTTTCACAGCCGTGCACCTGGTGATTGAAAACGTGCATCTGGTAACCCAAAAATGCGGTTCTCAATGCGCTTGCCGGTGTTACAGATATACATGTCCGATAATGATGCACCCTACTACGGACCTTTTTCAATGGGGGTCGGCCTGAATTATTTATGGAAGGTATGATTACTTTTTTTTTCTCCGTGCAACTGGTGATTGAAAACGTGCACCTGGTCACCCAAAACACGGTTCTCTATGCGGTTAGCGGTGTTCCCGAGATTCATGTCCGATAATGATGCACCCTACTACGGACCTTTTCAATGGGGGCCGGTCCGAATTATTTATGGAAGGTATGATTTTTTTTTTCTCTCTCCGTGCAACTGGTGATTGAAAACGTGCATCTGGTAACCCAAAACACGGTTCTCTATGCGGTTAGCGGTGTTCCCGAGATTCATGTCCGATAATGATGCACCCTACTACGGACCTTTTCAATGGGGGCCGGTCCGAATTATTTATGGAAGGTATGATTTTTTTTTTTTTTCAACACTTTTCCCCTCTTTTTCTCTCTCTGCCGGGGCCGGCCCTGGGTGCTTTATGGACGGTTTAAAACATGACTATGGATGCAAATGCTCATTTTCCTCCGTGCACCTGGTGATTGAAAACGTGCATCTGGTAACCCAAAAATTATAAAAGGGTTTTAAATACTTTTACCCGTCATTCTATTGATATAGCCCGCTAGGGGAGTGCCCCACTACGGCCCTCTCTCTGTCAGGGCCGTCCTTGGGTGCTTTTTACACACTTTAAGAAATCACGATGGATGCAGATTGCTATTAATCCTCCGTGCAACTGGTGATTGAAAACGTGCATCTGGTAACCCAAAATTTCAAATATGGTTCAAAATGAATTTAAAGGCACCCCTCTCATTGTTGCCCGCTATGGGAGCACCCCACTAAGGCCCTGTCTCGGTCGGGCCCGTCCTGAGTGCTTTATAGACACTTTAAGAAATCGCGATGGATGCAGATTGCTATTAATCCTCCGTGCAACTGGTGATTGAAAATGTGCAACTGGTGATTGAAAACGTGCACCTGGTCACCCAAAACACGGTTCTCTATGCGGTTAGCGGTGTTCCATCTATTCATGTCCGCTTATGGCGCACCCTACTACGGACCTTTAGCAATGGGGGCCGGCCCGAATTATTTATGGAAGGTCTGATGATGATTTTTTTTTTTTTTTCACCATCTCTTTCTCTCTCTGCCGGGGCCGGCCAAGAGTGCTTTATGGACGGTTTAAAACATGACTATGGATGCAAATGCTCATTTTCCTCCGTGCACCTGGTGATTGAAAACGTGCATCTGGTAACCCAAAAATTATAAAAGGGTTTTAAATACTTTTACCCGTCATTCTATTGATATAGCCCGCTAGGGGAGTGCCCCACTACGGCCCTCTCTCTGTCAGGGCCGTCCTTGGGTGCTTTTTACACACTTTAAGAAATCACGATGGATGCAGATTGCTATTAATCCTCCGTGCAACTGGTGATTGAAAACGTGCATCTGGTAACCCAAAATTTCAAATATGGTTCAAAATGAATTTAAAGGCACCCCTCTCATTGTTGCCCGCTATGGGAGCACCCCACTAAGGCCCTGTCTCGGTCGGGCCCGTCCTGAGTGCTTTATAGACACTTTAAGAAATCGCGATGGATGCAGATTGCTATTAATCCTCCGTGCAACTGGTGATTGAAAATGTGCAACTGGTGATTGAAAACGTGCACCTGGTCACCCAAAACACGGTTCTCTATGCGGTTAGCGGTGTTCCATCTATTCATGTCCGCTTATGGCGCACCCTACTACGGACCTTTAGCAATGGGGGCCGGCCCGAATTATTTATGGAAGGTCTGATGATGATTTTTTTTTTTTTTCACCATCTCTTTCTCTCTCTGCCGGGGCCGGCCAAGAGTGCTTTATGGACGGTTTAAAACATGACTATGGATGCAAATGCTCATTTTCCTCCGTGCACCTGGTGATTGAAAACGTGCATCTGGTAACCCAAAAATTATAAAAGGGTTTTAAATACTTTTACCCGTCATTCTATTGATATAGCCCGCTAGGGGAGTGCCCCACTACGGCCCTCTCTCTGTCAGGGCCGTCCTTGGGTGCTTTTTACACACTTTAAGAAATCACGATGGATGCAGATTGCTATTAATCCTCCGTGCAACTGGTGATTGAAAACGTGCATCTGGTAACCCAAAATTTCAAATATGGTTCAAAATGAATTTAAAGGCACCCCTCTCATTGTTGCCCGCTATGGGAGCACCCCACTAAGGCCCTGTCTCGGTCGGGCCCGTCCTGAGTGCTTTATAGACACTTTAAGAAATCGCGATGGATGCAGATTGCTATTAATCCTCCGTGCAACTGGTGATTGAAAATGTGCAACTGGTGATTGAAAACGTGCACCTGGTCACCCAAAACACGGTTCTCTATGCGGTTAGCGGTGTTCCATCTATTCATGTCCGCTTATGGCGCACCCTACTACGGACCTTTAGCAATGGGGGCCGGCCCGAATTATTTATGGAAGGTCTGATGATGATTTTTTTTTTTTTTTCACCATCTCTTTCTCTCTCTGCCGGGGCCGGCCAAGAGTGCTTTATGGACGGTTTAAAACATGACTATGGATGCAAATGCTCATTTTCCTCCGTGCACCTGGTGATTGAAAACGTGCATCTGGTAACCCAAAAATTATAAAAGGGTTTTAAATACTTTTACCCGTCATTCTATTGATATAGCCCGCTAGGGGAGTGCCCCACTACGGCCCTCTCTCTGTCAGGGCCGTCCTTGGGTGCTTTTTACACACTTTAAGAAATCACGATGGATGCAGATTGCTATTAATCCTCCGTGCAACTGGTGATTGAAAACGTGCATCTGGTAACCCAAAATTTCAAATATGGTTCAAAATGAATTTAAAGGCACCCCTCTCATTGTTGCCCGCTATGGGAGCACCCCACTAAGGCCCTGTCTCGGTCGGGCCCGTCCTGAGTGCTTTATAGACACTTTAAGAAATCGCGATGGATGCAGATTGCTATTAATCCTCCGTGCAACTGGTGATTGAAAATGTGCAACTGGTGATTGAAAACGTGCACCTGGTCACCCAAAACACGGTTCTCTATGCGGTTAGCGGTGTTCCATCTATTCATGTCCGCTTATGGCGCACCCTACTACGGACCTTTAGCAATGGGGGCCGGCCCGAATTATTTATGGAAGGTCTGATGATGATTTTTTTTTTTTTTCACCATCTCTTTCTCTCTCTGCCGGGGCCGGCCAAGAGTGCTTTATGGACGGTTTAAAACATGACTATGGATGCAAATGCTCATTTTCCTCCGTGCACCTGGTGATTGAAAACGTGCATCTGGTAACCCAAAAATTATAAAAGGGTTTTAAATACTTTTACCCGTCATTCTATTGATATAGCCCGCTAGGGGAGTGCCCCACTACGGCCCTCTCTCTGTCAGGGCCGTCCTTGGGTGCTTTTTACACACTTTAAGAAATCACGATGGATGCAGATTGCTATTAATCCTCCGTGCAACTGGTGATTGAAAACGTGCATCTGGTAACCCAAAATTTCAAATATGGTTCAAAATGAATTTAAAGGCACCCCTCTCATTGTTGCCCGCTATGGGAGCACCCCACTAAGGCCCTGTCTCGGTCGGGCCCGTCCTGAGTGCTTTATAGACACTTTAAGAAATCGCGATGGATGCAGATTGCTATTAATCCTCCGTGCAACTGGTGATTGAAAATGTGCAACTGGTGATTGAAAACGTGCACCTGGTCACCCAAAACACGGTTCTCTATGCGGTTAGCGGTGTTCCATCTATTCATGTCCGCTTATGGCGCACCCTACTACGGACCTTTAGCAATGGGGGCCGGCCCGAATTATTTATGGAAGGTCTGATGATGATTTTTTTTTTTTTTCACCATCTCTTTCTCTCTCTGCCGGGGCCGGCCAAGAGTGCTTTATGGACGGTTTAAAACATGACTATGGATGCAAATGCTCATTTTCCTCCGTGCACCTGGTGATTGAAAACGTGCATCTGGTAACCCAAAAATTATAAAAGGGTTTTAAATACTTTTACCCGTCATTCTATTGATATAGCCCGCTAGGGGAGTGCCCCACTACGGCCCTCTCTCTGTCAGGGCCGTCCTTGGGTGCTTTTTACACACTTTAAGAAATCACGATGGATGCAGATTGCTATTAATCCTCCGTGCAACTGGTGATTGAAAACGTGCATCTGGTAACCCAAAATTTCAAATATGGTTCAAAATGAATTTAAAGGCACCCCTCTCATTGTTGCCCGCTATGGGAGCACCCCACTAAGGCCCTGTCTCGGTCGGGCCCGTCCTGAGTGCTTTATAGACACTTTAAGAAATCGCGATGGATGCAGATTGCTATTAATCCTCCGTGCAACTGGTGATTGAAAATGTGCAACTGGTGATTGAAAACGTGCACCTGGTCACCCAAAACACGGTTCTCTATGCGGTTAGCGGTGTTCCATCTATTCATGTCCGCTTATGGCGCACCCTACTACGGACCTTTAGCAATGGGGGCCGGCCCGAATTATTTATGGAAGGTCTGATGATGATTTTTTTTTTTTTTCACCATCTCTTTCTCTCTCTGCCGGGGCCGGCCAAGAGTGCTTTATGGACGGTTTAAAACATGACTATGGATGCAAATGCTCATTTTCCTCCGTGCACCTGGTGATTGAAAACGTGCATCTGGTAACCCAAAAATTATAAAAGGGTTTTAAATACTTTTACCCGTCATTCTATTGATATAGCCCGCTAGGGGAGTGCCCCACTACGGCCCTCTCTCTGTCAGGGCCGTCCTTGGGTGCTTTTTACACACTTTAAGAAATCACGATGGATGCAGATTGCTATTAATCCTCCGTGCAACTGGTGATTGAAAACGTGCATCTGGTAACCCAAAATTTCAAATATGGTTCAAAATGAATTTAAAGGCACCCCTCTCATTGTTGCCCGCTATGGGAGCACCCCACTAAGGCCCTGTCTCGGTCGGGCCCGTCCTGAGTGCTTTATAGACACTTTAAGAAATCGCGATGGATGCAGATTGCTATTAATCCTCCGTGCAACTGGTGATTGAAAATGTGCAACTGGTGATTGAAAACGTGCACCTGGTCACCCAAAACACGGTTCTCTATGCGGTTAGCGGTGTTCCATCTATTCATGTCCGCTTATGGCGCACCCTACTACGGACCTTTAGCAATGGGGGCCGGCCCGAATTATTTATGGAAGGTCTGATGATGATTTTTTTTTTTTTTCACCATCTCTTTCTCTCTCTGCCGGGGCCGGCCAAGAGTGCTTTATGGACGGTTTAAAACATGACTATGGATGCAAATGCTCATTTTCCTCCGTGCACCTGGTGATTGAAAACGTGCATCTGGTAACCCAAAAATTATAAAAGGGTTTTAAATACTTTTACCCGTCATTCTATTGATATAGCCCGCTAGGGGAGTGCCCCACTACGGCCCTCTCTCTGTCAGGGCCGTCCTTGGGTGCTTTTTACACACTTTAAGAAATCACGATGGATGCAGATTGCTATTAATCCTCCGTGCAACTGGTGATTGAAAACGTGCATCTGGTAACCCAAAATTTCAAATATGGTTCAAAATGAATTTAAAGGCACCCCTCTCATTGTTGCCCGCTATGGGAGCACCCCACTAAGGCCCTGTCTCGGTCGGGCCCGTCCTGAGTGCTTTATAGACACTTTAAGAAATCGCGATGGATGCAGATTGCTATTAATCCTCCGTGCAACTGGTGATTGAAAATGTGCAACTGGTGATTGAAAACGTGCACCTGGTCACCCAAAACACGGTTCTCTATGCGGTTAGCGGTGTTCCATCTATTCATGTCCGCTTATGGCGCACCCTACTACGGACCTTTAGCAATGGGGGCCGGCCCGAATTATTTATGGAAGGTCTGATGATGATTTTTTTTTTTTTTCACCATCTCTTTCTCTCTCTGCCGGGGCCGGCCAAGAGTGCTTTATGGACGGTTTAAAACATGACTATGGATGCAAATGCTCATTTTCCTCCGTGCACCTGGTGATTGAAAACGTGCATCTGGTAACCCAAAAATTATAAAAGGGTTTTAAATACTTTTACCCGTCATTCTATTGATATAGCCCGCTAGGGGAGTGCCCCACTACGGCCCTCTCTCTGTCAGGGCCGTCCTTGGGTGCTTTTTACACACTTTAAGAAATCACGATGGATGCAGATTGCTATTAATCCTCCGTGCAACTGGTGATTGAAAACGTGCATCTGGTAACCCAAAATTTCAAATATGGTTCAAAATGAATTTAAAGGCACCCCTCTCATTGTTGCCCGCTATGGGAGCACCCCACTAAGGCCCTGTCTCGGTCGGGCCCGTCCTGAGTGCTTTATAGACACTTTAAGAAATCGCGATGGATGCAGATTGCTATTAATCCTCCGTGCAACTGGTGATTGAAAATGTGCAACTGGTGATTGAAAACGTGCACCTGGTCACCCAAAACACGGTTCTCTATGCGGTTAGCGGTGTTCCATCTATTCATGTCCGCTTATGGCGCACCCTACTACGGACCTTTAGCAATGGGGGCCGGCCCGAATTATTTATGGAAGGTCTGATGATGATTTTTTTTTTTTTTCACCATCTCTTTCTCTCTCTGCCGGGGCCGGCCAAGAGTGCTTTATGGACGGTTTAAAACATGACTATGGATGCAAATGCTCATTTTCCTCCGTGCACCTGGTGATTGAAAACGTGCATCTGGTAACCCAAAAATTATAAAAGGGTTTTAAATACTTTTACCCGTCATTCTATTGATATAGCCCGCTAGGGGAGTGCCCCACTACGGCCCTCTCTCTGTCAGGGCCGTCCTTGGGTGCTTTTTACACACTTTAAGAAATCACGATGGATGCAGATTGCTATTAATCCTCCGTGCAACTGGTGATTGAAAACGTGCATCTGGTAACCCAAAATTTCAAATATGGTTCAAAATGAATTTAAAGGCACCCCTCTCATTGTTGCCCGCTATGGGAGCACCCCACTAAGGCCCTGTCTCGGTCGGGCCCGTCCTGAGTGCTTTATAGACACTTTAAGAAATCGCGATGGATGCAGATTGCTATTAATCCTCCGTGCAACTGGTGATTGAAAATGTGCAACTGGTGATTGAAAACGTGCACCTGGTCACCCAAAACACGGTTCTCTATGCGGTTAGCGGTGTTCCATCTATTCATGTCCGCTTATGGCGCACCCTACTACGGACCTTTAGCAATGGGGGCCGGCCCGAATTATTTATGGAAGGTCTGATGATGATTTTTTTTTTTTTTCACCATCTCTTTCTCTCTCTGCCGGGGCCGGCCAAGAGTGCTTTATGGACGGTTTAAAACATGACTATGGATGCAAATGCTCATTTTCCTCCGTGCACCTGGTGATTGAAAACGTGCATCTGGTAACCCAAAAATTATAAAAGGGTTTTAAATACTTTTACCCGTCATTCTATTGATATAGCCCGCTAGGGGAGTGCCCCACTACGGCCCTCTCTCTGTCAGGGCCGTCCTTGGGTGCTTTTTACACACTTTAAGAAATCACGATGGATGCAGATTGCTATTAATCCTCCGTGCAACTGGTGATTGAAAACGTGCATCTGGTAACCCAAAATTTCAAATATGGTTCAAAATGAATTTAAAGGCACCCCTCTCATTGTTGCCCGCTATGGGAGCACCCCACTAAGGCCCTGTCTCGGTCGGGCCCGTCCTGAGTGCTTTATAGACACTTTAAGAAATCGCGATGGATGCAGATTGCTATTAATCCTCCGTGCAACTGGTGATTGAAAATGTGCAACTGGTGATTGAAAACGTGCACCTGGTCACCCAAAACACGGTTCTCTATGCGGTTAGCGGTGTTCCATCTATTCATGTCCGCTTATGGCGCACCCTACTACGGACCTTTAGCAATGGGGGCCGGCCCGAATTATTTATGGAAGGTCTGATGATGATTTTTTTTTTTTTTCACCATCTCTTTCTCTCTCTGCCGGGGCCGGCCAAGAGTGCTTTATGGACGGTTTAAAACATGACTATGGATGCAAATGCTCATTTTCCTCCGTGCACCTGGTGATTGAAAACGTGCATCTGGTAACCCAAAAATTATAAAAGGGTTTTAAATACTTTTACCCGTCATTCTATTGATATAGCCCGCTAGGGGAGTGCCCCACTACGGCCCTCTCTCTGTCAGGGCCGTCCTTGGGTGCTTTTTACACACTTTAAGAAATCACGATGGATGCAGATTGCTATTAATCCTCCGTGCAACTGGTGATTGAAAACGTGCATCTGGTAACCCAAAATTTCAAATATGGTTCAAAATGAATTTAAAGGCACCCCTCTCATTGTTGCCCGCTATGGGAGCACCCCACTAAGGCCCTGTCTCGGTCGGGCCCGTCCTGAGTGCTTTATAGACACTTTAAGAAATCGCGATGGATGCAGATTGCTATTAATCCTCCGTGCAACTGGTGATTGAAAATGTGCAACTGGTGATTGAAAACGTGCACCTGGTCACCCAAAACACGGTTCTCTATGCGGTTAGCGGTGTTCCATCTATTCATGTCCGCTTATGGCGCACCCTACTACGGACCTTTAGCAATGGGGGCCGGCCCGAATTATTTATGGAAGGTCTGATGATGATTTTTTTTTTTTTTCACCATCTCTTTCTCTCTCTGCCGGGGCCGGCCAAGAGTGCTTTATGGACGGTTTAAAACATGACTATGGATGCAAATGCTCATTTTCCTCCGTGCACCTGGTGATTGAAAACGTGCATCTGGTAACCCAAAAATTATAAAAGGGTTTTAAATACTTTTACCCGTCATTCTATTGATATAGCCCGCTAGGGGAGTGCCCCACTACGGCCCTCTCTCTGTCAGGGCCGTCCTTGGGTGCTTTTTACACACTTTAAGAAATCACGATGGATGCAGATTGCTATTAATCCTCCGTGCAACTGGTGATTGAAAACGTGCATCTGGTAACCCAAAATTTCAAATATGGTTCAAAATGAATTTAAAGGCACCCCTCTCATTGTTGCCCGCTATGGGAGCACCCCACTAAGGCCCTGTCTCGGTCGGGCCCGTCCTGAGTGCTTTATAGACACTTTAAGAAATCGCGATGGATGCAGATTGCTATTAATCCTCCGTGCAACTGGTGATTGAAAATGTGCAACTGGTGATTGAAAACGTGCACCTGGTCACCCAAAACACGGTTCTCTATGCGGTTAGCGGTGTTCCATCTATTCATGTCCGCTTATGGCGCACCCTACTACGGACCTTTAGCAATGGGGGCCGGCCCGAATTATTTATGGAAGGTCTGATGATGATTTTTTTTTTTTTTTCACCATCTCTTTCTCTCTCTGCCGGGGCCGGCCAAGAGTGCTTTATGGACGGTTTAAAACATGACTATGGATGCAAATGCTCATTTTCCTCCGTGCACCTGGTGATTGAAAACGTGCATCTGGTAACCCAAAAATTATAAAAGGGTTTTAAATACTTTTACCCGTCATTCTATTGATATAGCCCGCTAGGGGAGTGCCCCACTACGGCCCTCTCTCTGTCAGGGCCGTCCTTGGGTGCTTTTTACACACTTTAAGAAATCACGATGGATGCAGATTGCTATTAATCCTCCGTGCAACTGGTGATTGAAAACGTGCATCTGGTAACCCAAAATTTCAAATATGGTTCAAAATGAATTTAAAGGCACCCCTCTCATTGTTGCCCGCTATGGGAGCACCCCACTAAGGCCCTGTCTCGGTCGGGCCCGTCCTGAGTGCTTTATAGACACTTTAAGAAATCGCGATGGATGCAGATTGCTATTAATCCTCCGTGCAACTGGTGATTGAAAATGTGCAACTGGTGATTGAAAACGTGCACCTGGTCACCCAAAACACGGTTCTCTATGCGGTTAGCGGTGTTCCATCTATTCATGTCCGCTTATGGCGCACCCTACTACGGACCTTTAGCAATGGGGGCCGGCCCGAATTATTTATGGAAGGTCTGATGATGATTTTTTTTTTTTTTCACCATCTCTTTCTCTCTCTGCCGGGGCCGGCCAAGAGTGCTTTATGGACGGTTTAAAACATGACTATGGATGCAAATGCTCATTTTCCTCCGTGCACCTGGTGATTGAAAACGTGCATCTGGTAACCCAAAAATTATAAAAGGGTTTTAAATACTTTTACCCGTCATTCTATTGATATAGCCCGCTAGGGGAGTGCCCCACTACGGCCCTCTCTCTGTCAGGGCCGTCCTTGGGTGCTTTTTACACACTTTAAGAAATCACGATGGATGCAGATTGCTATTAATCCTCCGTGCAACTGGTGATTGAAAACGTGCATCTGGTAACCCAAAATTTCAAATATGGTTCAAAATGAATTTAAAGGCACCCCTCTCATTGTTGCCCGCTATGGGAGCACCCCACTAAGGCCCTGTCTCGGTCGGGCCCGTCCTGAGTGCTTTATAGACACTTTAAGAAATCGCGATGGATGCAGATTGCTATTAATCCTCCGTGCAACTGGTGATTGAAAATGTGCAACTGGTGATTGAAAACGTGCACCTGGTCACCCAAAACACGGTTCTCTATGCGGTTAGCGGTGTTCCATCTATTCATGTCCGCTTATGGCGCACCCTACTACGGACCTTTAGCAATGGGGGCCGGCCCGAATTATTTATGGAAGGTCTGATGATGATTTTTTTTTTTTTTTCACCATCTCTTTCTCTCTCTGCCGGGGCCGGCCAAGAGTGCTTTATGGACGGTTTAAAACATGACTATGGATGCAAATGCTCATTTTCCTCCGTGCACCTGGTGATTGAAAACGTGCATCTGGTAACCCAAAAATTATAAAAGGGTTTTAAATACTTTTACCCGTCATTCTATTGATATAGCCCGCTAGGGGAGTGCCCCACTACGGCCCTCTCTCTGTCAGGGCCGTCCTTGGGTGCTTTTTACACACTTTAAGAAATCACGATGGATGCAGATTGCTATTAATCCTCCGTGCAACTGGTGATTGAAAACGTGCATCTGGTAACCCAAAATTTCAAATATGGTTCAAAATGAATTTAAAGGCACCCCTCTCATTGTTGCCCGCTATGGGAGCACCCCACTAAGGCCCTGTCTCGGTCGGGCCCGTCCTGAGTGCTTTATAGACACTTTAAGAAATCGCGATGGATGCAGATTGCTATTAATCCTCCGTGCAACTGGTGATTGAAAATGTGCAACTGGTGATTGAAAACGTGCACCTGGTCACCCAAAACACGGTTCTCTATGCGGTTAGCGGTGTTCCATCTATTCATGTCCGCTTATGGCGCACCCTACTACGGACCTTTAGCAATGGGGGCCGGCCCGAATTATTTATGGAAGGTCTGATGATGATTTTTTTTTTTTTTCACCATCTCTTTCTCTCTCTGCCGGGGCCGGCCAAGAGTGCTTTATGGACGGTTTAAAACATGACTATGGATGCAAATGCTCATTTTCCTCCGTGCACCTGGTGATTGAAAACGTGCATCTGGTAACCCAAAAATTATAAAAGGGTTTTAAATACTTTTACCCGTCATTCTATTGATATAGCCCGCTAGGGGAGTGCCCCACTACGGCCCTCTCTCTGTCAGGGCCGTCCTTGGGTGCTTTTTACACACTTTAAGAAATCACGATGGATGCAGATTGCTATTAATCCTCCGTGCAACTGGTGATTGAAAACGTGCATCTGGTAACCCAAAAATTATAAAACGGTTTTAAATACTTTTACCGGTCATTCTATTGATATAGCCCGCTATGGGAGCACCCCACTAAGGCCCTGTCTCGGTCGGGGCCGTCCTTCAGTGCTTTATATACAGTTTCATATATTACGATGGATGCAGATTGTGATTGTTTTCCAAAAGACCCGTGTGCATCTGGTAACCCAAAAATTATAAAACTGTTTTAAATCATTTTACCGGTCATTCTATTGATATAGCCCGCTAGGGGAGTACCCTACTACGGCCCTCTCTCGGTCAGGCCCGTCCTTAGGTGCTTTATATACAGTTTAAGATATTACGATGGATGCAGATTGTGATTGTTTTCCAAAAGACCCGTGT
>NW_023493851.1:0-107961 GCF_013265735.2 Oncorhynchus mykiss | reverse complement strand
TCATTCAGGTCGCAGACTCCCCTATAGGCATGGTTTGAAACCCCCTCCTGACAACTTTTTAGCGCCTGCATGTCATGCACCTTTGTAAAATCCAGTTGAAAAATAATGACTTAAGGTAACGTAATGACACCTAGTTATATGAGTCGTGATAACTATCGTATTTTTAATATTCTGCAAAAACAGCTAGTTGATGAGAGGCTGAAAGAGAATTGCAAGAATCGCCGCAATTTCACAGGCGGGCCCAAACAGGCAAATAACAAAAATAATCTCGGAACGCAGTAACTCGTCGGTTCGTTGTCAGTGGATTGTATTGGCGGGAAGAACAAAATATCGTCTGCAGGGTAATCGAAGTCGCCAAATCTAATGTCAAGTCACAGGTGAGCTGCCTTGTTAAACCCTAAAAATAAATAATACACGATTGCGTTGAAATGACCATTAAGCCATTTGTAAGGATTTCCCCCATGTGGACCTGTTGTCACTCTTACCCTGATGGTTGCTGATATTTCCAGACACTTTTTCAGTCTTATCTGAGGAATTTTATCATTTATATCAGAATGGCCATATTCTGATGCCAGTTTAGCGCTCATTCAATGGCGATTTACTACTCTTTCCCATTGAAGGCCATATTGAGGTTAAATCAATGAATGGACTTTTTAATTTATAAAAACAAATGACTATTGAAAGTGCAAGTCAGTATCGTGCATAGTTGTTCTGGTCTCTGTGGTGATTTTAGTGCGTTGTTCATATTTCTACTTTTACCGCATACACTTTAACCCGATACCCAATTACTGTGCTGTAGTCAGGATGGCCGAGCGGTCTAAGGCGCTGCGTTCAGGTCGCAGTCTCCCATGGAGGCGTGGGTTCAAATCCCACTTCTGACAGTTTTTTAGTGCCTCTCAGGAGTCATGCTGCTCAGCAGTAATAATAAGAATGATGAAATAACAACTTCACACAGTGAAATAACAATTCATAATAAACACTCTCAAATGCAGACCTTCTGGAGCTGAGCAAAGATCAAGGTTAAATAAGAAAACAGCTGGACTTAATAACAAATTAATGAGGGGAACATTTTGTGTTATTGCATTATAATGAGTTACTGCATTATCTTTCAGTTGTTAAATTTCACTTTCTGTAGGCTATGCCTGTTGGCCCATTCACTCCTAACAAGCCTGTTTTCTTCTGTCAACGTTGTCGTGGCCGAGTCGTTAAGGCGATGGACTAGAAATCCATTAGGATCTTCCTGCGCAGGTTCAAATCCTGCCGACAATGAAAATGCATTTTTTTGACCCCTCCGGAGGTTGAAGTTTAGTCGTGTTTCTTATACCAATCGCATCCTCTCAGATCTCCGCAAGTACATAGGGATTAGTTGTCCATTTGGGATAGGACTGCAGGCCATCTATCCCACTTCACACCTTTACACACCTGGTTATCCAGCCTTCTAGCTCTATAGGCCACAGTTGCATAGGTTACAGGTTTGTAGTCAAGCCACAGATTTCAGGTGAGATCCCATGATACACTCAACAATACAACAACACGATTCTCATGAATAACCATTAAGCCATTTGCTAAGATTTCCCCCATTTTGACATGTGGAAACCTGTTGTCACTCTTACCCTGACGGGAAGCTCCAGACACTTTTTTGGTCCTATCTGAGGCATTTTTAAATTCATGTCAAATTGGCCATATTCTGAAGACACTCTTATAGTCTGCAGGGTAATCCAACTGGCCACATCTAAAGTCAAGCCACAGGTAACAGGTGAGAAACCTTGTTAAACCCTAAAAGAAAAAGAAAAAACTCGATTGCATTGAAAATAACCATTAAGTCATTCAGGTCGCAGACTCCCCTATAGGCATGGTTTGAAACCCCCTCCTGACAACTTTTTAGCGCCTGCATGTCATGCACCTTTGTAAAATCCAGTTGAAAAATAAATGACTTAAGGTAACGTAAATGACACTTAGTTAATATGAGTAGTGAATAACTATCGTATTTTTAATATTCTGCAAAAACAGCTAGTTGATGAGAGGCTGAAAGAGAATTGCAAGAATCGCGCAATTTCACAGGCGGGCCCCAAACAGGCAAATAACAAAAATAATCTCGGAACGCAGAACTCGTCGGTCGTTGTCAGTGGATTGTATTGGCGGGAAGAACAAAAATATCGTCTGCAGGGTAATCGAAGTCGCCAAATCTAATGTCAAGTCACAGGTGAGCTGCCTTGTTAAACCCTAAAAATAAATAATAACACGATTGCGTTGAAATGACTCATTAAGCCATTTGTAAGGATTTCCCCCATGTGGACCTGTTGTCACTCTTACCCTGATGGTTGCTGATATTTCCAGACACTTTTTCAGTCTTATCTGAGGAATTTTATCATTTATATCAGAATGGCCATATTCTGATGCCAGTTTAGCGCTCATTCAATGGCGATTTACTACTCTTTCCCATTGAAGGCCATATTGAGGTTAAATCAATGAATGGACTTTTTAATTTATAAAAACAAATGACTATTGAAAGTGCAAGTCAGTATCGTGCATAGTTGTTCTGGTCTCTGTGGTGATTTTAGAGCGTTGTTCATATTTCTACTTTTACCGCATACACTTTAACCCGATACCCAATTACTGTGCTGTAGTCAGGATGGCCGAGCGGTCTAAGGCGCTGCGTTCAGGTCGCAGTCTCCCATGGAGGCGTGGGTTCAAATCCCACTTCTGACAGTTTTTTAGTGCCTCTCAGGAGTCATGCTGCTCAGCAGTAATAATAAGAATGATGAAATAACAACTTCACACAGTGAAATAACAATTCATAATAAACACTCTCAAATGCAGACCTTCTGGAGCTGAGCAAAGATCAAGGTTAAATAAGAAAACAGCTGGACTTAATAACAAATTAATGAGGGGAACATTTTGTGTTATTGCATTATAATGAGTTACTGCATTATCTTTCAGTTGTTAAATTTCACTTTCTGTAGGCTATGCCTGTTGGCCCATTCACTCCTAACAAGCTTGTTTTCTTCTGTCAACGTTGTCGTGGCCGAGTGGTTAAGGCGATGGACTAGAAATCCATTAGGATCTTCCTGCGCAGGTTCAAATCCTGCCGACAACGAAAATTCATTTTTTTGACCCCTCCCGAGGTTGAAGTTTAGTCGTGTTTCTTATACCAATCGCATCCTCTCAGATCTCCGCAAGTACATAGGGATTAGTTGTCCATTTGGGATAGGACTGCAGGCCATCTATCCCACTTCACACCTTTACACACCTGGTTATCCAGCCTACTAGCTCTCTAGGCCACAGTAGCATAGGTTACAGGTTTGTAGTCAAGCCACAGATTTCAGGTGAGATCCCATGATACACTCAACAATACAACAACACGATTCTCATGAATAACCATGAAGCCATTTGCTAAGATTTCCCCCATTTTGACATGTGGAAACCTGTTGTCACTCTTACCCTGACGGGAAGCTCCAGACACTTTTTTGGTCCTATCTGAGGCATTTTTAAATTCATGTCAAATTGGCCATATTCTGAAGACACTCTTATAGTCTGCAGGGTAATCCAACTGGCCACATCTAAAGTCAAGCCACAGGTAACAGGTGAGAAACCTTGTTAAACCCTAAAAGAAAAAGAAAAAACTCGATTGCATTGAAAATAACCATTAAGTCATTCAGGTCGCAGACTCCCCTATAGGCATGGTTTGAAACCCCCTCCTGACAACTTTTTAGCGCCTGCATGTCATGCACCTTTGTAAAATCCAGTTGAAAAATAAATGACTTAAGGTAACGTAAATGACACCTAGTTAATATGAGTAGTGAATAACTATCGTATTTTAATATTCTGCAAAAACAGCTAGTTGATGAGAGGCTGAAAGAGAATTGCAAGAATCGCGCAATTTCACAGGCGGGCCCCAAACAGGCAAATAACAAAAATAATCTCGGAACGCAGAACTCGTCGGTCGTTGTCAGTGGATTGTATTGGCGGGAAGAACAAAAATATCGTCTGCAGGGTAATCGAAGTCGCCGCATCTAATGTCAAGTCACAGGTGAGCTGCCTTGTTAAACCCTAAAAATAAATAATAACACAATTGCGTTGAAATGACCCATTAAGCCATTTGTAAGGATTTCCCCCATGTGGACCTGTTGTCACTCTTACCCTGATGGTTGCTGATATTTCCAGACACTTTTTCAGTCTTATCTGAGGAATTTTATCATTTATATCAGAATGGCCATATTCTGATGCCAGTTTAGCGCTCATTCAATGACGATTTACTACTCTTTCCCATTGAAGGCCATATTGAGGTTAAATCAATGACTGGACTTTTTAATTTATAAAAACAAATTACTATTGAAAGTGCAAGTCAGTATCGTGCATAGTTGTTCTGGTCTCTGTGGTGATTTTAGAGCGTTGTTCATATTTCTACTTTTACCGCATACACTTTAACCCGATACCCAGTTACTGTGCTGTAGTCAGGATGGCCGAGCGTTCTAAGGCGCTGCGTTCAGGTCGCAGTCTCCCATGGAGGCGTGGGTTCAAATCCCACTTCTGACAGTTTTTTAGTGCCTCTCAGGAGTCATGCTGCTCAGCAGTAATAATAAGAATGATGAAATAACAACTTCACACAGTGAAATAGCAATTCATAATAAACACTCTCAAATGCAGACCTTCTGGAGCTGAGCAAAGATCAAGGTTAAATAAGAAAACAGCTGGACTTAATAACAAATGAATGAGGGGAACATTTTGTGTTATTGCATTATAATGAGTTACTGCATTATCTTTCAGTTGTTAAATTTCACTTTCTGTAGGCTATGCCTGTTGGCCCATTCACTCCTAACAAGCCTGTTTTCTTCTGTCAACGTTGTCGTGGCCGAGTGGTTAAGGCGATGGACTAGAAATCCATTAGGATCTTCCTGCGCAGGTTCAAATCCTGCCGACAATGAAAATGCATTTTTTTGACCCCTCCGGAGGTTGAAGTTTAGTCGTGTTTCTTATACCAATCGCATCCTCTCAGATCTCCGCAAGTACATAGGGATTAGTTGTCCATTTGGGATAGGACTGCAGGCCATCTATCCCACTTCACACCTTTACACACCTGGTTATCCAGCCTTCTAGCTCTATAGGCCACAGTTGCATAGGTTACAGGTTTGTAGTCAAGCCACAGATTTCAGGTGAGATCCCATGATACACTTAACAATACAACAACACGATTCTCATGAATAACCATTAAGCCATTTGCTAAGATTTCCCCCATTTTGACATGTGGAAACCTGTTGTCACTCTTACCCTGACGGGAAGCTCCAGACACTTTTTTGGTCCTATCTGAGGCATTTTTAAATTCATGTCAAATTGGCCATATTCTGAAGACACTCTTATAGTCTGCAGGGTAATCGAACTGGCCACATCTAAAGTCAAGCCACAGGTAACAGGTGAGAAACCTTGTTAAACCCTAAAAGAAAAAGAATAAACTTGATTGCATTGAAAATAACCATTAAGTCATTCAGGTCGCAGACTCCCCTATAGGCATGGTTTGAAACCACCTCCTGACAACTTTTTAGCGCCTGCATGTCATGCACCTTTGTAAAATCCAGTTGAAAAATAAATGACTTAAGGTAACGTAAATGACACCTAGTTAATATGAGTAGTGAATAACTATCGTATTTTTAATATTCTGCAAAAACAGCTAGTTGATGAGAGGCTGAAAGAGAATTGCAAGAATCGCGCAATTTCACAGGCGGGCCCCAAACAGGCAAATAACAAAAATAATCTCGGAACGCAGAACTCGTCGGTCGTTGTCAGTGGATTGTATTGGCGGGAAGAACAAAAATATCGTCTGCAAGGTAATCGAAGTCGCCACATCTAATGCCAAGTCACAGGTGAGCTGCCTTGTTAAACCCTAAAAATAAATAATAACACGATTGCGTTGAAATGACCCATTAAGCCATTTGTAAGGATTTCCCCCATGTGGACCTGTTGTCACTCTTACCCTGATGGTTGCTGATATTTCCAGACACTTTTTCAGTCTTATCTGAGGAATTTTATCATTTATATCAGAATGGCCATATTCTGATGCCAGTTTAGCGCTCATTCAATGGCGATTTACTACTCTTTCCCATTGAAGGCCATATTGAGGTTAAATCAATGACTGGACTTTTTAATTTATAAAAACAAATGACTATTGAATGTGCAAGTCAGTATCGTGCATAGTTGTTCTGGTCTCTGTGGTGATTTTAGAGCGTTGTTCATATTTCTACTTTTACCGCATACACTTTAACCCGATACCCAATTACTGTGCTGTAGTCAGGATGGCCGAGCGGTCTAAGGCGCTGCGTTCAGGTCGCAGTCTCCCATGGAGGCGTGGGTTCAAATCCCACTTCTGACAGTTTTTTAGTGCCTCTCAGGAGTCATGCTGCTCAGCAGTAATAATAAGAATGATGAAATAACAACTTCACACAGTGAAATAACAATTCATAATAAACACTCTCAAATGCAGACCTTCTGGAGCTGAGCAAAGATCAAGGTTAAATAAGAAAACAGCTGGACTTAATAACAAATGAATGAGGGGAACATTTTGTGTTATTGCATTATAATGAGTTACTGCATTATCTTTCAGTTGTTAAATTTCACTTTCTGTAGGCTATGCCTGTTGGCCCATTCACTCCTAACAAGCCTGTTTTCTTCTGTCAATGTTGTCGTGGCCGAGTGGTTAAGGCAATGGACTAGAAATCCATTAGGATCTTCCTGCGCATGTTCAAATCCTGCCGACAATGAAAATGCATTTTTTTGACCCCTCCGGAGGTTGAAGTTTAGTCGTGTTTCTTATACCAATCGCATCCTCTCAGATCTCCGCAAGTACATAGGGATTAGTTGTCCATTTGGGATAGGACTGCAGGCCATCTATCCCACTTCACACCTTTACACACCTGGTTATCCAGCCTTCTAGCTCTATAGGCCACAGTTGCATAGGTTACAGGTTTGTAGTCAAGCCACAGATTTCAGGTGAGATCCCATGATACACTTAACAATACAACAACACGATTCTCATGAATAACCATTAAGCCATTTGCTAAGATTTCCCCCATTTTGACATGTGGAAACCTGTTGTCACTCTTACCCTGACGGGAAGCTCCAGACACTTTTTTGGTCCTATCTGAGGCATTTTTAAATTCATGTCAAATTGGCCATATTCTGAAGACACTCTTATAGTCTGCAGGGTAATCCAACTGGCCACATCTAAAGTCAAGCCACAGGTAACAGGTGAGAAACCTTGTTAAACCCTAAAAGAAAAAGAAAAAACTTGATTGCATTGAAAATAACCATTAAGTCATTCAGGTCGCAGACTCCCCTATAGGCATGGTTTGAAACCACCTCCTGACAACTTTTTAGCGCCTGCATGTCATGCACCTTTGTAAAATCCAGTTGAAAAATAAATGACTTAAGGTAACGTAAATGACACCTAGTTAATATGAGTAGTGAATAACTATCGTATTTTTAATATTCTGCAAAAACAGCTAGTTGATGAGAGGCTGAAAGAGAATTGCAAGAATCGCGCAATTTCACAGGCGGGCCCCAAACAGGCAAATAACAAAAATAATCTCGGAACGCAGAACTCGTCGGTCGTTGTCAGTGGATTGTATTGGCGGGAAGAACAAAAATATCGTCTGCAGGGTAATCGAAGTCGCCACATCTAATGCCAAGTCACAGGTGAGCTGCCTTGTTAAACCCTAAAAATAAATAATAACACGATTGCGTTGAAATGACCCATTAAGCCATTTGTAAGGATTTCCCCCATGTGGACCTGTTGTCACTCTTACCCTGATGGTTGCTGATATTTCCAGACACTTTTTCAGTCTTATCTGAGGAATTTTATCATTTATATCAGAATGGCCATATTCTGATGCCAGTTTAGCGCTCATTCAATGGCGATTTACTACTCTTTCCCATTGAAGGCCATATTGAGGTTAAATCAATGACTGGACTTTTTAATTTATAAAAACAAATGACTATTGAATGTGCAAGTCAGTATCGTGCATAGTTGTTCTGGTCTCTGTGGTGATTTTAGAGCGTTGTTCATATTTCTACTTTTACCGCATACACTTTAACCCGATACCCAATTACTGTGCTGTAGTCAGGATGGCCGAGCGGTCTAAGGCGCTGCGTTCAGGTCGCAGTCTCCCATGGAGGCGTGGGTTCAAATCCCACTTCTGACAGTTTTTTAGTGCCTCTCAGGAGTCATGCTGCTCAGCAGTAATAATAAGAATGATGAAATAACAACTTCACACAGTGAAATAACAATTCATAATAAACACTCTCAAATGCAGACCTTCTGGAGCTGAGCAAAGATCAAGGTTAAATAAGAAAACAGCTGGACTTAATAACAAATGAATGAGGGGAACATTTTGTGTTATTGCATTATAATGAGTTACTGCATTATCTTTCAGTTGTTAAATTTCACTTTCTGTAGGCTATGCCTGTTGGCCCATTCACTCCTAACAAGCCTGTTTTCTTCTGTCAACGTTGTCGTGGCCGAGTGGTTAAGGCGATGGACTAGAAATCCATTAGGATCTTCCTGCGCATGTTCAAATCCTGCCGACAATGAAAATGCATTTTTTTGACCCCTCCGGAGGTTGAAGTTTAGTCGTGTTTCTTATACCAATCGCATCCTCTCAGATCTCCGCAAGTACATAGGGATTAGTTGTCCATTTGGGATAGGACTGCAGGCCATCTATCCCACTTCACACCTTTACACACCTGGTTATCCAGCCTTCTAGCTCTATAGGCCACAGTTGCATAGGTTACAGGTTTGTAGTCAAGCCACAGATTTCAGGTGAGATCCCATGATACACTTAACAATACAACAACACGATTCTCATGAATAACCATTAAGCCATTTGCTAAGATTTCCCCCATTTTGACATGTGGAAACCTGTTGTCACTCTTACCCTGACGGGAAGCTCCAGACACTTTTTTGGTCCTATCTGAGGCATTTTTAAATTCATGTCAAATTGGCCATATTCTGAAGACACTCTTATAGTCTGCAGGGTAATCGAACTGGCCACATCTAAAGTCAAGCCACAGGTAACAGGTGAGAAACCTTGTTAAACCCTAAAAGAAAAAGAAAAAACTTGATTGCATTGAAAATAACCATTAAGTCATTCAGGTCGCAGACTCCCCTATAGGCATGGTTTGAAACCACCTCCTGACAACTTTTTAGCGCCTGCATGTCATGCACCTTTGTAAAATCCAGTTGAAAAATAAATGACTTAAGGTAACGTAAATGACACCTAGTTAATATGAGTAGTGAATAACTATCGTATTTTTATTATTCTGCAAAAACAGCTAGTTGATGAGAGGCTGAAAGAGAATTGCAAGAATCGCGCAATTTCACAGGCGGGCCCCAAACAGGCAAATAACAAAAATAATCTCGGAACGCAGAACTCGTCGGTCGTTGTCAGTGGATTGTATTGGCGGGAAGAACAAAAATATCGTCTGCAGGGTAATCGAAGTCGCCACATCTAATGCCAAGTCACAGGTGAGCTGCCTTGTTAAACCCTAAAAATAAATAATAACACGATTGCGTTGAAATGACCCATTAAGCCATTTGTAAGGATTTCCCCCATGTGGACCTGTTGTCACTCTTACCCTGATGGTTGCTGATATTTCCAGACACTTTTTCAGTCTTATCTGAGGAATTTTATCATTTATATCAGAATGGCCATATTCTGATGCCAGTTTAGCGCTCATTCAATGGCGATTTACTACTCTTTCCCATTGAAGGCCATATTGAGGTTAAATCAATGACTGGACTTTTTAATTTATAAAAACAAATGACTATTGAATGTGCAAGTCAGTATCGTGCATAGTTGTTCTGGTCTCTGTGGTGATTTTAGAGCGTTGTTCATATTTCTACTTTTACCGCATACACTTTAACCCGATACCCAATTACTGTGCTGTAGTCAGGATGGCCGAGCGGTCTAAGGCGCTGCGTTCAGGTCGCAGTCTCCCATGGAGGCGTGGGTTCAAATCCCACTTCTGACAGTTTTTTAGTGCCTCTCAGGAGTCATGCTGCTCAGCAGTAATAATAAGAATGATGAAATAACAACTTCACACAGTGAAATAACAATTCATAATAAACACTCTCAAATGCAGACCTTCTGGAGCTGAGCAAAGATCAAGGTTAAATAAGAAAACAGCTGGACTTAATAACAAATGAATGAGGGGAACATTTTGTGTTATTGCATTATAATGAGTTACTGCATTATCTTTCAGTTGTTAAATTTCACTTTCTGTAGGCTATGCCTGTTGGCCCATTCACTCCTAACAAGCCTGTTTTCTTCTGTCAACGTTGTCGTGGCCGAGTGGTTAAGGCGATGGACTAGAAATCCATTAGGATCTTCCTGCGCATGTTCAAATCCTGCCGACAATGAAAATGCATTTTTTTGACCCCTCCGGAGGTTGAAGTTTAGTCGTGTTTCTTATACCAATCGCATCCTCTCAGATCTCCGCAAGTACATAGGGATTAGTTGTCCATTTGGGATAGGACTGCAGGCCATCTATCCCACTTCACACCTTTACACACCTGGTTATCCAGCCTTCTAGCTCTATAGGCCACAGTTGCATAGGTTACAGGTTTGTAGTCAAGCCACAGATTTCAGGTGAGATCCCATGATACACTTAACAATACAACAACACGATTCTCATGAATAACCATTAAGCCATTTGCTAAGATTTCCCCCATTTTGACATGTGGAAACCTGTTGTCACTCTTACCCTGACGGGAAGCTCCAGACACTTTTTTGGTCCTATCTGAGGCATTTTTAAATTCATGTCAAATTGGCCATATTCTGAAGACACTCTTATAGTCTGCAGGGTAATCGAACTGGCCACATCTAAAGTCAAGCCACAGGTAACAGGTGAGAAACCTTGTTAAACCCTAAAAGAAAAAGAAAAAACTTGATTGCATTGAAAATAACCATTAAGTCTTTCAGGTCGCAGACTCCCCTATAGGCATGGTTTGAAACCACCTCCTGACAACTTTTTAGCGCCTGCATGTCATGCACCTTTGTAAAATCCAGTTGAAAAATAAATGACTTAAGGTAACGTAAATGACACCTAGTTAATATGAGTAGTGAATAACTATCGTATTTTTAATATTCTGCAAAAACAGCTAGTTGATGAGAGGCTGAAAGAGAATTGCAAGAATCGCGCAATTTCACAGGCGGGCCCCAAACAGGCAAATAACAAAAATAATCTCGGAACGCAGAACTCGTCGGTCGTTGTCAGTGGATTGTATTGGCGGGAAGAACAAAAATATCGTCTGCAGGGTAATCGAAGTCGCCACATCTAATGTCAAGTCACAGGTGAGCTGCCTTGTTAAACCCTAAAAATAAATAATAACACGATTGCGTTGAAATGACCCATTAAGCCATTTGTAAGGATTTCCCCCATGTGGACCTGTTGTCACTCTTACCCTGATGGTTGCTGATATTTCCAGACACTTTTTCAGTCTTATCTGAGGAATTTTATCATTTATATCAGAATGGCCATATTCTGATGCCAGTTTAGCGCTCATTCAATGGCGATTTACTACTCTTTCCCATTGAAGGCCATATTGAGGTTAAATCAATGACTGGACTTTTTAATTTATAAAAACAAATGACTATTGAATGTGCAAGTCAGTATCGTGCATAGTTGTTCTGGTCTCTGTGGTGATTTTAGAGCGTTGTTCATATTTCTACTTTTACCGCATACACTTTAACCCGATACCCAGTTACTGTGCTGTAGTCAGGATGGCCGAGCGGTCTAAGGCGCTGCGTTCAGGTCGCAGTCTCCCATGGAGGCGTGGGTTCAAATCCCACTTCTGACAGTTTTTTAGTGCCTCTCAGGAGCCATGCTGCTCAGCAGTAATAATAAGAATGATGAAATAACAACTTCACACAGTGAAATAACAATTCATAATAAACACTCTCAAAAGCAGACCTTCTGGAGCTGAGCAAAGATCAAGGTTAAATAAGAAAACAGCTGGACTTAATAACAAATGAATGAGGGGAACATTTTGTGTTATTGCATTATAATGAGTTACTGCATTATCTTTCAGTTGTTAAATTTCACTTTCTGTAGGCTATGCCTGTTGGCCCATTCACTCCTAACAAGCCTGTTTTCTTCTGTCAACGTTGTCGTGGCCGAGTCGTTAAGGCGATGGACTAGAAATCCATTAGGATCTTCCTGCGCAGGTTCAAATCCTGCCGACAATGAAAATGCATTTTTTTGACCCCTCCGGAGGTTGAAGTTTAGTCGTGTTTCTTATACCAATCGCATCCTCTCAGATCTCCGCAAGTACATAGGGATTAGTTGTCTATTTGGGATAGGACTGCAGGCCATCTATCCCACTTCACACCTTTACACACCTGGTTATCCAGCCTTCTAGCTCTATAGGCCACAGTTGCATAGGTTACAGGTTTGTAGTCAAGCCACAGATTTCAGGTGAGATCCCATGATACACTTAACAATACAACAACACGATTCTCATGAATAACCATTAAGCCATTTGCTAAGATTTCCCCCATTTTGACATGTGGAAACCTGTTGTCACTCTTACCCTGACGGGAAGCTCCAGACACTTTTTTGGTCCTATCTGAGGCATTTTTAAATTCATGTCAAATTGGCCATATTCTGAAGACACTCTTATAGTCTGCAGGGTAATCGAACTGGCCACATCTAAAGTCAAGCCACAGGTAACAGGTGAGAAACCTTGTTAAACCCTAAAAGAAAAAGAAAAAACTTGATTGCATTGAAAATAACCATTAAGTCATTCAGGTCGCAGACTCCCCTATAGGCATGGTTTGAAACCACCTCCTGACAACTTTTTAGCGCCTGCATGTCATGCACCTTTGTAAAATCCAGTTGAAAAATAAATGACTTAAGGTAACGTAAATGACACCTAGTTAATATGAGTAGTGAATAACTATCGTATTTTTAATATTCTGCAAAAACAGCTAGTTGATGAGAGGCTGAAAGAGAATTGCAAGAATCGCGCAATTTCACAGGCGGGCCCCAAACAGGCAAATAACAAAAATAATCTCGGAACGCAGAACTCGTCGGTCGTTGTCAGTGGATTGTATTGGCGGGAAGAACAAAAATATCGTCTGCAGGGTAATCGAAGTCGCCACATCTAATGCCAAGTCACAGGTGAGCTGCCTTGTTAAACCCTAAAAATAAATAATAACACGATTGCGTTGAAATGACCCATTAAGCCATTTGTAAGGATTTCCCCCATGTGGACCTGTTGTCACTCTTACCCTGATGGTTGCTGATATTTCCAGACACTTTTTCAGTCTTATCTGAGGAATTTTATCATTTATATCAGAATGGCCATATTCTGATGCCAGTTTAGCGCTCATTCAATGGCGATTTACTACTCTTTCCCATTGAAGGCCATATTGAGGTTAAATCAATGACTGGACTTTTTAATTTATAAAAACAAATGACTATTGAATGTGCAAGTCAGTATCGTGCATAGTTGTTCTGGTCTCTGTGGTGATTTTAGAGCGTTGTTCATATTTCTACTTTTACCGCATACACTTTAACCCGATACCCAATTACTGTGCTGTAGTCAGGATGGCCGAGCGGTCTAAGGCGCTGCGTTCAGGTTGCAGTCTCCCATGGAGGCGTGGGTTCAAATCCCACTTCTGACAGTTTTTTAGTGCCTCTCAGGAGTCATGCTGCTCAGCAGTAATAATAAGAATGATGAAATAACAACTTCACACAGTGAAATAACAATTCATAATCAACACTCTCAAATGCAGACCTTCTGGAGCTGAGCAAAGATCAAGGTTAAATAAGAAAACAGCTGGACTTAATAACAAATGAATGAGGGGAACATTTTGTGTTATTGCATTATAATGAGTTACTGCATTATCTTTCAGTTGTTAAATTTCACTTTCTGTAGGCTATGCCTGTTGGCCCATTCACTCCTAACAAGCCTGTTTTCTTCTGTCAACGTTGTCGTGGCCGAGTGGTTAAGGCGATGGACTAGAAATCCATTAGGATCTTCCTGCGCATGTTCAAATCCTGCCGACAATGAAAATGCATTTTTTTGACCCCTCCGGAGGTTGAAGTTTAGTCGTGTTTCTTATACCAATCGCATCCTCTCAGATCTCCGCAAGTACATAGGGATTAGTTGTCCATTTGGGATAGGACTGCAGGCCATCTATCCCACTTCACACCTTTACACACCTGGTTATCCAGCCTTCTAGCTCTATAGGCCACAGTTGCATAGGTTACAGGTTTGTAGTCAAGCCACAGATTTCAGGTGAGATCCCATGATACACTTAACAATACAACAACACGATTCTCATGAATAACCATTAAGCCATTTGCTAAGATTTCCCCCATTTTGACATGTGGAAACCTGTTGTCACTCTTACCCTGACGGGAAGCTCCAGACACTTTTTTGGTCCTATCTGAGGCATTTTTAAATTCATGTCAAATTGGCCATATTCTGAAGACACTCTTATAGTCTGCAGGGTAATCGAACTGGCCACATCTAAAGTCAAGCCACAGGTAACAGGTGAGAAACCTTGTTAAACCCTAAAAGAAAAAGAAAAAACTTGATTGCATTGAAAATAACCATTAAGTCTTTCAGGTCGCAGACTCCCCTATAGGCATGGTTTGAAACCACCTCCTGACAACTTTTTAGCGCCTGCATGTCATGCACCTTTGTAAAATCCAGTTGAAAAATAAATGACTTAAGGTAACGTAAATGACACCTAGTTAATATGAGTAGTGAATAACTATCGTATTTTTAATATTCTGCAAAAACAGCTAGTTGATGAGAGGCTGAAAGAGAATTGCAAGAATCGCGCAATTTCACAGGCGGGCCCCAAACAGGCAAATAACAAAAATAATCTCGGAACGCAGAACTCGTCGGTCGTTGTCAGTGGATTGTATTGGCGGGAAGAACAAAAATATCGTCTGCAGGGTAATCGAAGTCGCCACATCTAATGTCAAGTCACAGGTGAGCTGCCTTGTTAAACCCTAAAAATAAATAATAACACGATTGCGTTGAAATGACCCATTAAGCCATTTGTAAGGATTTCCCCCATGTGGACCTGTTGTCACTCTTACCCTGATGGTTGCTGATATTTCCAGACACTTTTTCAGTCTTATCTGAGGAATTTTATCATTTATATCAGAATGGCCATATTCTGATGCCAGTTTAGCGCTCATTCAATGACGATTTACTACTCTTTCCCATTGAAGGCCATATTGAGGTTAAATCAATGACTGGACTTTTTAATTTATAAAAACAAATGACTATTGAAAGTGCAAGTCAGTATCGTGCATAGTTGTTCTGGTCTCTGTGGTGATTTTAGAGCGTTGTTCATATTTCTACTTTTACCGCATACACTTTAACCCGATACCCAGTTACTGTGCTGTAGTCAGGATGGCCGAGCGGTCTAAGGCGCTGCGTTCAGGTCGCAGTCTCCCATGGAGGCGTGGGTTCAAATCCCACTTCTGACAGTTTTTTAGTGCCTCTCAGGAGCCATGCTGCTCAGCAGTAATAATAAGAATGATGAAATAACAACTTCACAAATTGAAAAAACAATTCATAATAAACACTCTCAAATGCAGACCTTCTGGAGCTGAGCAAAGATCAAGGTTAAATAAGAAAACAGCTGGACTTAATAACAAATGAATGAGGGGAACATTTTGTGTTATTGCATTATAATGAGTTACTGCATTATCTTTCAGTTGTTAAATTTCACTTTCTGTAGGCTATGCCTGTTGGCCCATTCACTCCTAACAAGCCTGTTTTCTTCTGTCAACGTTGTCGTGGCCGAGTGGTTAAGGCGATGGACTAGAAATCCATTAGGATCTTCCTGCACAGGTTCAAATCCTGCCGACAATGAAAATGCATTTTTTTGACCCCTCCGGAGGTTGAAGTTTAGTCGTGTTTCTTATACCAATCGCATCCTCTCAGATCTCCGCAAGTACATAGGGATTAGTTGTCCATTTGGGATAGGACTGCAGGCCATCTATCCCACTTCACACCTTTACACACCTGGTTATCCAGCCTTCTAGCTCTATAGGCCACAGTTGCATAGGTTACAGGTTTGTAGTCAAGCCACAGATTTCAGGTGAGATCCCATGATACACTTAACAATACAACAACACGATTCTCATGAATAACCATTAAGCCATTTGCTAAGATTTCCCCCATTTTGACATGTGGAAACCTGTTGTCACTCTTACCCTGACGGGAAGCTCCAGACACTTTTTTGGTCCTATCTGAGGCATTTTTAAATTCATGTCAAATTGGCCATATTCTGAAGACACTCTTATAGTCTGCAGGGTAATCGAACTGGCCACATCTAAAGTCAAGCCACAGGTAACAGGTGAGAAACCTTGTTAAACCCTAAAAGAAAAAGAAAAAACTTGATTGCATTGAAAATAACCATTAAGTCATTCAGGTCGCAGACTCCCCTATAGGCATGGTTTGAAACCCCCTCCTGACAACTTTTTAGCGCCTGCATGTCATGCACCTTTATAAAATCCAGTTGAAAAATAAATGACTTAAGGTAACGTAAATGACACCTAGTTAATATGAGTAGTGAATAACTATCGTATTTTTAATATTCTGCAAAAACAGCTAGTTGATGAGAGGCTGAAAGAGAATTGCAAGAATCGCGCAATTCCACAGGCGGGCCCCAAACAGGCAAATAACAAAAATAATCTCGGAACGCAGAACTCGTCGGTCGTTGTCAGTGGATTGTATTGGCGGGAAGAACAAAAATATCGTCTGCAGGGTAATCGAAGTCGCCAAATCTA
This sequence comes from Oncorhynchus mykiss, assembly GCF_013265735.2. Lineage (NCBI taxonomy): Eukaryota > Metazoa > Chordata > Actinopteri > Salmoniformes > Salmonidae > Oncorhynchus > Oncorhynchus mykiss. The sequence continues at coordinate 91,149 of NW_023493851.1, read as the reverse complement.
ATGTCAAGTCACAGGTGAGCTGCCTTGTTAAACCCTAAAAATAAATAATAACACGATTGCGTTGAAATGACCCATTAAGCCATTTGTAAGGATTTCCCCCATGTGGACCTGTTGTCACTCTTACCCTGATGGTTGCTGATATTTCCAGACACTTTTTCAGTCTTATCTGAGGAATTTTATCATTTATATCAGAATGGCCATATTCTGATGCCAGTTTAGCGCTCATTCAATGGCGATTTACTACTCTTTCCCATTGAAGGCCATATTGAGGTTAAATCAATGAATGGACTTTTTAATTTATAAAAACAAATGACTATTGAAAGTGCAAGTCAGTATCGTGCATAGTTGTTCTGGTCTCTGTGGTGATTTTAGAGCGTTGTTCATATTTCTACTTTTACCGCATACACTTTAACCCGATACCCAATTACTGTGCTGTAGTCAGGATGGCCGAGCGGTCTAAGGCGCTGCGTTCAGGTCGCAGTCTCCCATGGAGGTGTGGGTTCAAATCCCACTTCTGACAGTTTTTTAGTGCCTCTCAGGAGTCATGCTGCTCAGCAGTAATAATAAGAATGATGAAATAACAACTTCACACAGTGAAATAACAATTCATAATAAACACTCTCAAATGCAGACCTTCTGGAGCTGAGCAAAGATCAAGGTTAAATAAGAAAACAGCTGGACTTAATAACAAATTAATGAGGGGAACATTTTGTGTTATTGCATTATAATGAGTTACTACATTATCTTTCAGTTGTTAAATTTCACTTTCTGTAGGCTATGCCTGTTGGCCCATTCACTCCTAACAAGCTTGTTTTCTTCTGTCAACGTTGTCGTGGCCGAGTGGTTAAGGCGATGGACTAGAAATCCATTAGGATCTTTCTGCGCAGGTTCAAATCCTGCCGACAACGAAAATGCATTTTTTTGACCCCTCCCGAGGTTGAAGTTTAGTCGTGTTTCTTATACCAATCGCATCCTCTCAGATCTCCGCAAGTACATAGGGATTAGTTGTCCATTTGGGATAGGACTGCAGGCCATCTATCCCACTTCACACCTTTACACACCTGGTTATCCAGCCTACTAGCTCTCTAGGCCACAGTAGCATAGGTTACAGGTTTGTAGTCAAGCCACAGATTTCAGGTGAGATCCCATGATACACTCAACAATACAACAACACGATTCTCATGAATAACCATGAAGCCATTTGCTAAGATTTCCCCCATTTTGACATGTGGAAACCTGTTGTCACTCTTACCCTGACGGGAAGCTCCAGACACTTTTTTGGTCCTATCTGAGGCATTTTTAAATTCATGTCAAATTGGCCATATTCTGAAGACACTCTTATAGTCTGCAGGGTAATCCAACTGGCCACATCTAAAGTCAAGCCACAGGTAACAGGTGAGAAACCTTGTTAAACCCTAAAAGAAAAAGAAAAAACTCGATTGCATTGAAAATAACCATTAAGTCATTCAGGTCGCAGACTCCCCTATAGGCATGGTTTGAAACCCCCTCCTGACAACTTTTTAGCGCCTGCATGTCATGCACCTTTGTAAAATCCAGTTGAAAAATAAATGACTTAAGGTAACGTAAATGACACCTAGTTAATATGAGTAGTGAATAACTATCGTATTTTTAATATTCTGCAAAAACAGCTAGTTGATGAGAGGCTGAAAGAGAATTGCAAGAATCGCGCAATTTCACAGGCGGGCCCCAAACAGGCAAATAACAAAAATAATCTCGGAACGCAGAACTCGTCGGTCGTTGTCAGTGGATTGTATTGGCGGGAAGAACAAAAATATCGTCTGCAGGGTAATCGAAGTCGCCGCATCTAATGTCAAGTCACAGGTGAGCTGCCTTGTTAAACCCTAAAAATAAATAATAACACGATTGCGTTGAAATGACCCATTAAGCCATTTGTAAGGATTTCCCCCATGTGGACCTGTTGTCACTCTTACCCTGATGGTTGCTGATATTTCCAGACACTTTTTCAGTCTTATCTGAGGAATTTTATCATTTATATCAGAATGGCCATATTCTGATGCCAGTTTAGCGCTCATTCAATGACGATTTACTACTCTTTCCCATTGAAGGCCATATTGAGGTTAAATCAATGACTGGACTTTTTAATTTATAAAAACAAATGACTATTGAAAGTGCAAGTCAGTATCGTGCATAGTTGTTCTGGTCTCTGTGGTGATTTTAGAGCGTTGTTCATATTTCTACTTTTACCGCATACACTTTAACCCGATACCCAGTTACTGTGCTGTAGTCAGGATGGCCGAGCGTTCTAAGGCGCTGCGTTCAGGTTGCAGTCTCCCATGGAGGCGTGGGTTCAAATCCCACTTCTGACAGTTTTTTAGTGCCTCTCAGGAGTCATGCTGCTCAGCAGTAATAATAAGAATGATGAAATAACAACTTCACACAGTGAAATAGCAATTCATAATAAACACTCTCAAATGCAGACCTTCTGGAGCTGAGCAAAGATCAAGGTTAAATAAGAAAACAGCTGGACTTAATAACAAATGAATGAGGGGAACATTTTGTGTTATTGCATTATAATGAGTTACTGCATTATCTTTCAGTTGTTAAATTTCACTTTCTGTAGGCTATGCCTGTTGGCCCATTCACTCCTAACAAGCCTGTTTTCTTCTGTCAACGTTGTCGTGGCCGAGTGGTTAAGGCGATGGACTAGAAATCCATTAGGATCTTCCTGCGCAGGTTCAAATCCTGCCGACAATGAAAATGCATTTTTTTGACCCCTCCGGAGGTTGAAGTTTAGTCGTGTTTCTTATACCAATCGCATCCTCTCAGATCTCCGCAAGTACATAGGGATTAGTTGTCCATTTGGGATAGGACTGCAGGCCATCTATCCCACTTCACACCTTTACACACCTGGTTATCCAGCCTTCTAGCTCTATAGGCCACAGTTGCATAGGTTACAGGTTTGTAGTCAAGCCACAGATTTCAGGTGAGATCCCATGATACACTCAACAATACAACAACACGATTCTCATGAATAACCATTAAGCCATTTGCTAAGATTTCCCCCATTTTGACATGTGGAAACCTGTTGTCACTCTTACCCTGACGGGAAGCTCCAGACACTTTTTTGGTCCTATCTGAGGCATTTTTAAATTCATGTCAAATTGGCCATATTCTGAAGACACTCTTATAGTCTGCAGGGTAATCGAACTGGCCACATCTAAAGTCAAGCCACAGGTAACAGGTGAGAAACCTTGTTAAACCCTAAAAGAAAAAGAAAAAACTTGATTGCATTGAAAATAACCATTAAGTCATTCAGGTCGCAGACTCCCCTATAGGCATGGTTTGAAACCCCCTCCTGACAACTTTTTAGCGCCTGCATGTCATGCACCTTTGTAAAATCCAGTTGAAAAATAAATGACTTAAGGTAACGTAAATGACACCTAGTTAATATGAGTAGTGAATAACTATAGTATTTTTAATATTCTGCAAAAACAGCTAGTTGATGAGAGGCTGAAAGAGAATTGCAAGAATCGCGCAATTTCACAGGCGGGCCCCAAACAGGCAAATAACAAAAATAATCTCGGAACGCAGAACTCGTCGGTCGTTGTCAGTGGATTGTATTGGCGGGAAGAACAAAAATATTGTCTGCAGGGTAATCGAAGTCGCCAAATCTAATGTCAAGTCACAGTTGAGCTGCCTTGTTAAACCCTAAAAATAAATAATAACACGATTGCGTTGAAATGACTCATTAAGCCATTTGTAAGGATTTCCCCCATGTGGACCTGTTGTCACTCTTACCCTGATGGTTGCTGATATTTCCAGACACTTTTTCAGTCTTATCTGAGGAATTTTATCATTTATATCAGAATGGCCATATTCTGATGCCAGTTTAGCGCTCATTCAATGACGATTTACTACTCTTTCCCATTGAAGGCCATATTGAGGTTAAATCAATGACTGGACTTTTTAATTTATAAAAACAAATGACTATTGAAAGTGCAAGTCAGTATCGTGCATAGTTGTTCTGGTCTCTGTGGTGATTTTAGAGCGTTGTTCATATTTCTACTTTTACCGCATACACTTTAACCCGATACCCAGTTACTGTGCTGTAGTCAGGATGGCCGAGCGGTCTAAGGCGCTGCGTTCAGGTCGCAGTCTCCCATGGAGGCGTGGGTTCAAATCCCACTTCTGACAGTTTTTTAGTGCCTCTCAGGAGCCATGCTGCTCAGCAGTAATAATAAGAATGATGAAATAACAACTTCACACAGTGAAATAACAATTCATAATAAACACTCTCAAATGCAGACCTTCTGGAGCTGAGCAAAGATCAAGGTTAAATAAGAAAACAGCTGGACTTAATAACAAATGAATGAGGGGAACATTTTGTGTTATTGCATTATAATGAGTTACTGCATTATCTTTCAGTTGTTAAATTTCACTTTCTGTAGGCTATGCCTGTTGGCCCATTCACTCCTAACAAGCCTGTTTTCTTCTGTCAACGTTGTCGTGGCCGAGTGGTTAAGGCGATGGACTAGAAATCCATTAGGATCTTCCTGCGCAGGTTCAAATCCTGCCGACAATGAAAATGCATTTTTTTGACCCCTCCGGAGGTTGAAGTTTAGTCGTGTTTCTTATACCAATCGCATCCTCTCAGATCTCCGCAAGTACATAGGGATTAGTTGTCCATTTGGGATAGGACTGCAGGCCATCTATCCCACTTCACACCTTTACACACCTGGTTATCCAGCCTTCTAGCTCTATAGGCCACAGTTGCATAGGTTACAGGTTTGTAGTCAAGCCACAGATTTCAGGTGAGATCCCATGATACACTCAACAATACAACAACACGATTCTCATGAATAACCATTAAGCCATTTGCTAAGATTTCCCCCATTTTGACATGTGGAAACCTGTTGTCACTCTTACCCTGACGGGAAGCTCCAGACACTTTTTTGGTCCTATCTGAGGCATTTTTAAATTCATGTCAAATTGGCCATATTCTGAAGACACTCTTATAGTCTGCAGGGTAATCGAACTGGCCACATCTAAAGTCAAGCCACAGGTAACAGGTGAGAAACCTTGTTAAACCCTAAAAGAAAAAGAAAAAACTTGATTGCATTGAAAATAACCATTAAGTCATTCAGGTCGCAGACTCCCCTATAGGCATGGTTTGAAACCCCCTCCTGACAACTTTTTAGCGCCTGCATGTCATGCACCTTTGTAAAATCCAGTTGAAAAATAAATGACTTAAGGTAACGTAAATGACACCTAGTTAATATGAGTAGTGAATAACTATCGTATTTTTAATATTCTGCAAAAACAGCTAGTTGATGAGAGGCTGAAAGAGAATTGCAAGAATCGCGCAATTTCACAGGCGGGCCCCAAACAGGCAAATAACAAAAATAATCTCGGAACGCAGAACTCGTCGGTCGTTGTCAGTGGATTGTATTGGCGGGAAGAACAAAAATATAGTCTGCAGGGTAATCGAAGTCGCCACATCTAATGTCAAGTCACAGGTGAGCTGCCTTGTTAAACCCTAAAAATAAATAATAACACGATTGCGTTGAAATGACTCATTAAGCCATTTTTAAGGATTTCCCCCATGTGGACCTGTTGTCACTCTTACCCTGATGGTTGCTGATATTTCCAGACACTTTTTCAGTCTTATCTGAGGAATTTTATCATTTATATCAGAATGGCCATATTCTGATGCCAGTTTAGCGCTCATTCAATGACGATTTACTACTCTTTCCCATTGAAGGCCATATTGAGGTTAAATCAATGACTGGACTTTTTAATTTATAAAAACAAATGACTATTGAAAGTGCAAGTCAGTATCGTGCATAGTTGTTCTGGTCTCTGTGGTGATTTTAGAGCGTTGTTCATATTTCTACTTTTACCGCATACACTTTAACCCGATACCCAGTTACTGTGCTGTAGTCAGGATGGCCGAGCGGTCTAAGGCGCTGCGTTCAGGTCGCAGTCTCCCATGGAGGCGTGGGTTCAAATCCCACTTCTGACAGTTTCTTAGTGCCTCTCAGGAGTCATGCTTCTCAGCAGTAATAATAAGAATGATGAAATAACAACTTCACACAGTGAAATAACAATTCATAATAAACACTCTCAAATGCAGACCTTCTGGAGCTGAGCAAAGATCAAGGTTAAATAAGAAAACAGCTGGACTTAATAACAAATGAATGAGGGGAACATTTTGTGTTATTGCATTATAATGAGTTACTGCATTATCTTTTAGTTGTTAAATTTCACTTTCTGTAGGCTATGCCTGTTGGCCCATTCACTCCTAACAAGCCTGTTTTCTTCTGTCAACGGTGTCGTGGCCGAGTGGTTAAGGCGATGGACTAGAAATCCATTAGGATCTTCCTGCGCAGGTTCAAATCCTGCCGACAACGAAATTGCATTTTTTTGACCCCTCCGGAGGTTGAAGTTTAGTTGTGTTTCTTATACCAATCGCATCCTCTCAGATCTCCACAAGTACATAGGGATTAGTTGTCCATTTGGGATAGGACTGCAGGCCATCTGTCCCACTTCACACCTTTACACACCTGGTTATCCAGCCTTCTAGCTCTATAGGCCACAGTAGCATAGGTTACAGGTTTGTAGTCAAGCCACAGATTTCAGGTGAGATCCCATGATACACTCAACAATACAACAACACGATTCTCATGAATAACCATGAAGCCATTTGCTAAGATTTCCCCCATTTTGACATGTGGAAACCTGTTGTCACTCTTACCCTGACGGGAAGCTCCAGACACTTTTTTGGTCCTATCTGAGGCATTTTTAAATTCATTTCAAATTGGCCATATTCTGAAGACACTCTTATAGTCTGCAGGGTAATCGAACTGGCCACATCTAAAGTCAAGCCACAGGTAACAGGTGAGAAACCTTGTTAAACCCTAAAAGAAAAAGAAAAAACTTGATTGCATTGAAAATAACCATGAAGTCATTCAGGTCGCAGACCCTATAGGCATGGTTTGAAACCCCCTCCTGACAACTTTTTAGCGCCTGCATGTCATGCACCTTTGTAAAATCCAGTTGAAAAATAAAAGACTTAAGGTAACGTAAATGACACCTAGTTAATATGAGTAGTGAATAACTATCATATTTTTAATATTCTGCAAAAACAGCTAGTTGATGAGAGGCTGAAAGAGAATTGCAAGAATCGCGCAATTTCACAGGCGGGCCCCAAACAGGCAAATAACAAAAATAATCTCGGAACGCAGAACTCGTCGGTCGTTGTCAGTGGATTGTATTGGCTGGAAGAACATAAATATCGTCTGCAGGGCAATCGAAGTCGCCGCATCTAATGTCAAGTCACAGGTGAGCTGCCTTGTTAAACCCTAAAAATAAATAATAACACGATTGCGTTGAAATGACCCATTAAGCCATTTGTAAGGATTTCCCCCATGTGGACCTGTTGTCACTCTTACCCTGATGGTTGCTGATATTTCCAGACACTTTTTCAGTCTTATCTGAGGAATTTTATCATTTATATCAGAATGGCCATATTCTGATGCCAGTTTAGCGCTCATTCAATGACGATTTACTACTCTTTCCCATTGAAGGCCATATTGAGGTTAAATCAATGACTGGACTTTTTAATTTATAAAAACAAATGACTATTGAAAGTGCAAGTCAGTATCGTGCATAGTTGTTCTGGTCTCTGTGGGGATTTTAGAGCGTTGTTCATATTTCTACTTTTACCGCATACACTTTAACCCGATACCCAGTTACTGTGCTGTAGTCAGGATGGCCGAGCGGTCTAAGGCGCTGCGTTCAGGTCGCAGTCTCCCATGGAGGCGTGGGTTCAAATCCCACTTCTGACAGTTTTTTAGTGCCTCTCAGGAGTCATGCTGCTCAGCAGTAATAATAAGAATGATGAAATAACAACTTCACACAGTGAAATAACAATTCATTATAAACACTCTCAAATGCAGACCTTCTGGAGCTGAGCAAAGATCAAGGTTAAATAAGAAAACAGCTGGACTTAATAACAAATGAATGAGGGGAACATTTTGTGTTATTGCATTATAATGAGTTACTGCATTATCTTTCAGTTGTTAAATTTCACTTTCTGTAGGCTATGCCTGTTGGCCCATTCACTCCTAACAAGCCTGTTTTCTTCTGTCAACGGTGTCGTGGCCGAGTGGTTAAGGCGATGGACTAGAAATCCATTAGGATCTTCCTGCGCAGGTTCAAATCCTGCCGACAACGAAATTGCATTTTTTTGACCCCTCCGGAGGTTGAAGTTTAGTCGTGTTTCTTATACCAATCGCATCCTCTCAGATCTCCACAAGTACATAGGGATTAGTTGTCCATTTGGGATAGGACTGCAGGCCATCTGTCCCACTTCAAACCTTTACACACCTGGTTATCCAGCCTTCTAGCTCTATAGGCCACAGTAGCATAGGTTACAGGTTTGTAGTCAAGCCACAGATTTCAGGTGAGATCCCATGATACACTCAACAATACAACAACATGATTCTCATGAATAACCATGAAGCCATTTGCTAAGATTTCCCCCATTTTGACATGTGGAAACCTGTTGTCACTCTTACCCTGACGGGAAGCTCCAGACACTTTTTTGGTCCTATCTGAGGCATTTTTAAATTCATGTCAAATTGGCCATATTCTGAAGACACTCTTATAGTCTGCAGGGTAATCGAACTGGCCACATCTAAAGTCAAGCCACAGGTAACAGGTGAGAAACCTTGTTAAACCCTAAAAGAAAAAGAAAAAACTTGATTGCATTGAAAATAACCATTAAGTCATTCAGGTCGCAGACTCCCCTATAGGCATGGTTTGAAACCCCCTCCTGACAACTTTTTAGCGCCTGCATGTCATGCACCTTTGTAAAATCCAGTTGAAAAATAAATGACTTAAGGTAACGTAAATGACACCTAGTTAATATGAGTAGTGAATAACTATCGTATTTTTAATATTCTGCAAAAACAGCTAGTTGATGAGAGGCTGAAAGAGAATTGCAAGAATCGCGCAATTTCACAGGCGGGCCCCAAACAGGCAAATAACAAAAATAATCTCGGAACGCAGAACTCGTCGGTCGTTGTCAGTGGATTGTATTGGCGGGAAGAACATAAATATCGTCTGCAGGGTAATCGAAGTCGCCGCATCTAATGTCAAGTCACAGGTGAGCTGCCTTGTTAAACCCTAAAAATAAATAATAACACGATTGCGTTGAAATGACCCATTAAGCCATTTGTAAGGATTTCCCCCATGTGGACCTGTTGTCACTCTTACCATGATGGTTGCTGATATTTCCAGACACTTTTTCAGTCTTATCTGAGGAATTTTATCATTTATATCAGAATGGCCATATTCTGATGCCAGTTTAGCGCTCATTCAATGGCGATTTACTACTCTTTCCCATTGAAGGCCATATTGAGGTTAAATCAATGACTGGACTTTTTAATTTATAAAAACAAATGACTATTGAAAGTGCAAGTCAGTATCGTGCATAGTTGTTCTGGTCTCTGTGGTGATTTTAGAGCGTTGTTCATATTTCTACTTTTACCGCATACACTTTAACCCGATACCCAGTTACTGTGCTGTAGTCAGGATGGCCGAGCGGTCTAAGGCGCTGCGTTCAGGTCGCAGTCTCCCATGGAGGCGTGGGTTCAAATCCCACTTCTGACAGTTTTTTAGTGCCTCTCAGGAGTCATGCTGCTCAGCAGTAATAATAAGAATGATGAAATAACAACTTCACACAGTGAAATAACAATTCATTATAAACACTCTCAAATGCAGACCTTCTGGAGCTGAGCAAAGATCAAGGTTAAATAAGAAAACAGCTGGACTTAATAACAAATGAATGAGGGGAACATTTTGTGTTATTGCATTATAATGAGTTACTGCATTATCTTTCAGTTGTTAAATTTCACTTTCTGTAGGCTATGCCTGTTGGCCCATTCACTCCTAACAAGCCTGTTTTCTTCTGTCGACGTTGTCGTGGCCGAGTGGTTAAGGCGATAGACTAGAAATCCATTAGGATCTTACTGCGCAGGTTCAAATCCTGCCGACAACGAAAATGCATTTTTTTGACCCCTCCGGAGGTTGAAGTTTAGTCGTGTTTCTTATACCAATCGCATCCTCTCAGATCTCCGCAAGTACATAGGGATTAGTTGTCCATTTGGGATAGGACTGCAGGCCATCTGTCCCACTTCACACCTTTACACACCTGGTTATCCAGCCTTCTAGCTCTATAGGCCACAGTAGCATAGGTTACAGGTTTGTAGTCAAGCCACAGATTTCAGATGAGATCCCATGATACACTCAACAATACAACAACACGATTCTCATGAATAACCATGAAGCCATTTGCTAAGATTTCCCCCATTTTGACATGTGGAAACCTGTTGTCACTCTTACCCTGACGGGAAGCTCCAGACACTTTTTTGGTCCTATCTGAGGCATTTTTAAATTCATGTCAAATTGGCCATATTCTGAAGACACTCTTATAGTCTGCAGGGTAATCGAACTGGCCACATCTAAAGTCAAGCCACAGGTAACAGGTGAGAAACCTTGTTAAACCCTAAAAGAAAAAGAAAAAACTCGATTGCATTGAAAATAACCATTAAGTCATTCAGGTCGCAGACTCCCCTATAGGCATGGTTTGAAACCCCCTCCTGACAACTTTTTAGCGCCTGCATGTCATGCACCTTTGTAAAATCCAGTTGAAAAATAAATGACTTAAGGTAACGTAAATGACACCTAGTTAATATGAGTAGTGAATAACTATCGTATTTTTAATATTCTGCAAAAACAGCTAGTTGATGAGAGGCTGAAAGAGAATTGCAAGAATCGCGCAATTTCACAGGCGGGCCCCAAACAGGCAAATAACTAAAATGATCTCGGAACGCAGAACTCGTCGGTCGTTGTCAGTGGATTGTATTGGCGGGAAGAACATAAATATCGTCTGCAGGGTAATCGAAGTCGCCGCATCTAATGTCAAGTCACAGGTGAGCTGCCTTGTTAAACCCTAAAAATAAATAATAACACGATTGCGTTGAAATGACCCATTAAGCCATTTGTAAGGATTTCCCCCATGTGGACCTGTTGTCACTCTTACCATGATGGTTGCTGATATTTCCAGACACTTTTTCAGTCTTATCTGAGGAATTTTATCATTTATATCAGAATGGCCATATTCTGATGCCAGTTTAGCGCTCATTCAATGGCGATTTACTACTCTTTCCCATTGAAGGCCATATTGAGGTTAAATCAATGACTGGACTTTTTAATTTATAAAAACAAATGACTATTGAAAGTGCAAGTCAGTATCGTGCATAGTTGTTCTGGTCTCTGTGGTGATTTTAGAGCGTTGTTCATATTTCTACTTTTACCGCATACACTTTAACCCGATACCCAGTTACTGTGCTGTAGTCAGGATGGCCGAGCGGTCTAAGGCGCTGCGTTCAGGTCGCAGTCTCCCATGGAGGCGTGGGTTCAAATCCCACTTCTGACAGTTTTTTAGTGCCTCTCAGGAGTCATGCTGCTCAGCAGTAATAATAAGAATGATGAAATAACAACTTCACACAGTGAAATAACAATTCATTATAAACACTCTCAAATGCAGACCTTCTGGAGCTGAGCAAAGATCAAGGTTAAATAAGAAAACAGCTGGACTTAATAACAAATGAATGAGGGGAACATTTTGTGTTATTGCATTATAATGAGTTACTGCATTATCTTTCAGTTGTTAAATTTCACTTTCTGTAGGCTATGCCTGTTGGCCCATTCACTCCTAACAAGCCTGTTTTCTTCTGTCGACGTTGTCGTGGCCGAGTGGTTAAGGCGATAGACTAGAAATCCATTAGGATCTTACTGCGCAGGTTCAAATCCTGCCGACAACGAAAATGCATTTTTTTGACCCCTCCGGAGGTTGAAGTTTAGTCGTGTTTCTTATACCAATCGCATCCTCTCAGATCTCCGCAAGTACATAGGGATTAGTTGTCCATTTGGGATAGGACTGCAGGCCATCTGTCCCACTTCACACCTTTACACACCTGGTTATCCAGCCTTCTAGCTCTATAGGCCACAGTAGCATAGGTTACAGGTTTGTAGTCAAGCCACAGATTTCAGATGAGATCCCATGATACACTCAACAATACAACAACACGATTCTCATGAATAACCATGAAGCCATTTGCTAAGATTTCCCCCATTTTGACATGTGGAAACCTGTTGTCACTCTTACCCTGACGGGAAGCTCCAGACACTTTTTTGGTCCTATCTGAGGCATTTTTAAATTCATGTCAAATTGGCCATATTCTGAAGACACTCTTATAGTCTGCAGGGTAATCGAACTGGCCACATCTAAAGTCAAGCCACAGGTAACAGGTGAGAAACCTTGTTAAACCCTAAAAGAAAAAGAAAAAACTCGATTGCATTGAAAATAACCATTAAGTCATTCAGGTCGCAGACTCCCCTATAGGCATGGTTTGAAACCCCCTCCTGACAACTTTTTAGCGCCTGCATGTCATGCACCTTTGTAAAATCCAGTTGAAAAATAAATGACTTAAGGTAACGTAAATGACACCTAGTTAATATGAGTAGTGAATAACTATCGTATTTTTAATATTCTGCAAAAACAGCTAGTTGATGAGAGGCTGAAAGAGAATTGCAAGAATCGCGCAATTTCACAGGCGGGCCCCAAACAGGCAAATAACAAAAATAATCTCGGAACGCAGAACTCGTCGGTCGTTGTCAGTGGATTGTATTGGCGGGAAGAACAAAAATATCGTCTGCAGGGTAATCGAAGTCGCCGCATCTAATGTCAAGTCACAGGTGAGCTGACTTGTTAAACCCTAAAAATAAATAATAACACGATTGCGTTGAAATGACCCATTAAGCCATTTGTAAGGATTTCCCCCATGTGGACCTGTTGTCACTCTTACCCTGATGGTTGCTGATATTTCCAGACACTTTTTCAGTCTTATCTGAGGAATTTTATCATTTCTATCAGAATGGCCATATTCTGATGCCAGTTTAGCGCTCATTCAATGACGATTTACTACTCTTTCCCATTGAAGGCCATATTGAGGTTAAATCAATGACTGGACTTTTTAATTTATAAAAACAAATGACTATTGAAAGTGCAAGTCAGTATCGTGCATAGTTGTTCTGGTCTCTGTGGTGATTTTAGAGCGTTGTTCATATTTCTACTTTTACCGCATACACTTTAACCCGATACCCAGTTACTGTGCTGTAGTCAGGATGGCCGAGCGGTCTAAGGCGCTGCGTTCAGGTCGCATTCTCCCATGGAGGCGTGGGTTCAAATCCCACTTCTGACAGTTTTTTAGTGCCTCTCAGGAGTCATGCTGCTCAGCAGTAATAATAAGAATGATGAAATAACAACTTCACACAGTGAAATAACAATTCATAATAAACACTCTCAAATGCAGACCTTCTGGAGCTGAGCAAAGATCAAGGTTAAATAAGAAAACAGCTGGACTAAATAACAAATGAATGAGGGGAACATTTTGTGTTATTGCATTATAATGAGTTACTGTATTATCTTTCAGTTGTTAAATTTCACTTTCTGTAGGCTATGCCTGTTGGCCCATTCACTCCTAACAAGCCTGTTTTCTTCTGTCAACGGTGTCGTGGCCGAGTGGTTAAGGCGATGGACTAGAAATCCATTAGGATCTTCCTGCGCAGGTTCAAATCCTGCCGACAACGAAATTGCATTTTTTTGACCCCTCCGGAGGTTGAAGTTTAGTCGTGTTTCTTATACCAATCGCATCCTCTCAGATCTCCACAAGTACATAGGGATTAGTTGTCCATTTGGGATAGGACTGCAGGCCATCTATCCCACTTCACACCTTTACACACCTGGTTATCCAGCCTTCTAGCTCTATAGGCCACAGTAGCATAGGTTACAGGTTTGTAGTCAAGCCACAGATTTCAGGAGAGATCCCATGATACACTCAACAATACAACAACACGATTCTCATGAATAACCATGAAGCCATTTGCTAAGATTTCCCCCATTTTGACATGTGGAAACCTGTTGTCACTCTTACCCTGACGGGAAGCTCCAGACACTTTTTTGGTCCTATCTGAGGCATTTTTAAATTCATGTCAAATTGGCCATATTCTGAAGACACTCTTATAGTCTGCAGGGTAATCGAACTGGCCACATCTAAAGTCAAGCCACAGGTAACAGGTGAGAAACCTTGTTAAACCCTAAAAGAAAAAGAAAAAACTTGATTGCATTGAAAATAACCATTAAGTCATTCAGGTCGCAGACCCTATAGGCATGGTTTGAAACCCCCTCCTGACAACTTTTTAGCGCCTGCATGTCATGCACCTTTGTAAAAATCCAGTTGAAAAATAAAAGACTTAAGGTAACGTAAATGACACCTAGTTAATATGAGTAGTGAATAACTATCGTATTTTTAATATTCTGCAAAAACAGCTAGTTGATGAGAGGCTGAAAGAGAATTGCAAGAATCGCGCAATTTCACAGGCGGGCCCCAAACAGGCAAATAACAAAAATAATCTCGGAACGCAGAACTCGTCGGTCGTTGTCAGTGGATTATATTGGCGGGAAGAACATAAATATCGTCTGCAGGGTAATCGAAGTCGCCGCATCTAATGTCAAGTCACAGGTGAGCTGCCTTGTTAAACCCTAAAAATAAATAATAACACGATTGCGTTGAAATGATCCATTAAGCCATTTGTAAGGATTTCCCCCATGTGGACCTGTTGTCACTCTTACCCTGATGGTTGCTGATATTTCCAGACACTTTTTCAGTCTTATCTGAGGAATTTTATCATTTATATCAGAATGGCCATATTCTGATGCCAGTTTAGCGCTCATTCAATGGCGATTTACTACTCTTTCCCATTGAAGGCCATATTGAGGTTAAATCAATGACTGGACTTGTTCATGTATAAAAACAAATGACTATTGAAAGTGCAAGTCAGTATCGTGCATAGTTGTTCTGGTCTCTGTGGTGATTTTAGAGCTTTGTTCATATTTCTACTTTTACCGCATACACTTTAACCCGATACCCAGTTACTGTGCTGTAGTCAGGATGGCCGAGCGGTCTAAGGCGCTGCGTTCAGGTCGCAGTCTCCTATGGAGGCGTGGGTTCAAATCCCACTTGTGACAGTTTTTTAGTGCCTCTCAGGAGTCATGCTGCTCAGCAGTAATAATAAGAATGATGAAATAACAACTTCACACAGTGAAATAACAATTCATAATAAACACTCTCAAATGCAGACCTTCTGGAGCTGAGCAAAGATCAAGGTTAAATAAGAAAACAGCTGGACTTAATAACAAATGAATGAGGGGAACATTTTGTGTTATTGCATTATAATGAGTTACTGCATTATCTTTCAGTTGTTAAATTTCACTTTCTGTAGGCTATGCCTGTTGGCCCATTCACTCCTAACAAGCCTGTTTTCTTCTGTCACTGTTGTCGTGGCCGAGTGGTTAAGGCGATGGACTAGAAATCCATTAGGATCTTCCTGCGCAGGTTCAAATCCTGCCGACAGCGAAAATGCATTTTTTTGACCCCTCCGGAGGTTGAAGTTTAGTCGCGTTTCTTATACCAATCGCATCCTCTCAGATCTCCGCAAGTACATAGGGATTAGTTGTCCATTTGGGATAGAACTGCAGGCCATCTATCCCACTTCACACCTTTACACACCTGGTTATCCAGCCTTCTAGCTCTATAGGCCACAGTAGCATAGGTTACAGGTTTGTAGTCAAGCCACAGATTTCAGGTGAGATCCCATGATACACTCAACAATACAACAACACGATTCTCATGAATAACCATTAAGCCATTTGCTAAGATTTCCCCCATTTTGACATGTGGAAACCTGTTGTCACTCTTACCCTGACGGGAAGCTCCAGACACTTTTTTGGTCCTATCTGAGGCATTTTTAAATTCATGTCAAATTGGCCATATTCTGAAGACACTCTTATAGTCTGCAGGGTAATCGAACTGGCCACATCTAAAGTCAAGCCACAGGTAACAGGTGAGAAACCTTGTTAAACCCTAAAAGAAAAAGAAAAAACTTGATTGCATTGGATATAACCATTAAGTCATTCAGGTCGCAGACTCCCCTATAGGCATGGTTTGAAACCCCCTCCTGACAACTTTTTAGCGCCTGCATGTCATGCACCTTTGTAAAATCCAGTTGAAAAATAAATGACTTAAGGTAAAGTAAATGACACCTAGTTAATATGAGTAGTGAATAACTAACGTATTTTTAATATTCTGCAAAAACAGCTAGTTGATGAGAGGCTGAAAGAGAATTGCAAGAATCGCGCAATTTCACAGGCGGGCCCCAAACAGGCAAATAACAAAAATAATCTCGGAATGCAGAACTCGTCGGTCGTTGTCAGTGGATTGTATTGGCGGGAAGAACAAAAATATCGTCTGCAGGGTAATCAAAGTCGCCGCATCTAATGTCAAGTCACAGGTGAGCTGCCTTGTTAAACCCTAAAAATAAATAATAACACGATTGCGTTGAAATGACCCATTAAGCCATTTGTAAGGATTTCCCCCATGTGGACCTGTTGTCACTCTTACCCTGATGGTTGCTGATATTTCCAGACACTTTTTCAGTCTTATCTGAGGAATTTTATCATTTATATCAGAATGGCCATATTCTGATGCCAGTTTAGCGCTCATTCAATGGCGATTTACTACTCTTTCCCATTGAAGGCCATATTGAGGTTAACCTGTCTACGATATTGGTTCCCAATTGGGAATCAACCCTCCCACGTTCAGCTGAAACGGTGGCGCATGGAACGCAAAAATATTCTTAAAAATAATTAACCTCCACACATTAACAAGTCCAAGTCCATAGCTCAAATGAAAGATAAACACCTTGTTCATCTAGCCAGCAAGTCAGATTTCTAAAATGTTTTACGGCGAAAACATAGCACATATATATGTAAAACCACCACCAGACACAGCTCATTTGAATAGCCAAAACATGCAATCAACAAACGCAGGATTAAAAAATAAATCGTTCACTAACCTTTTGAAAATCTTCATCAGATGACAGTAATATGACATGTTACACATTACATTTTTTTTTTCAATAATATGCCATTTATATCCATAAATGTCCATTTACAGTGAGTTCACGTTCAGAAATTACTCAAAAATGCCCGCAGGAAATCTAGGTAGCGCGGCAAGGTAACGTAAATAGACATCATAAACTTTGACTAAATATACATGTTCTACATATAGTTAGAAAGATACACTGCTTCTTTATGCAACCGCTTTGTTAGATTTACTTTTAACGTTACAGAAATCGCACACTATTCAATATGCTGAGACGGCGCTCAGTTCCAAGCTACATTTCTACGTAATGTTGGAGTCAACAGAAACACAGATTTAAGCATAAATATTCCCTTACCTTCGATGGTCTTCGTTCAGAATGTTCTGGAAGGCTTCAGACTTACCCAATACATCGTTTGGTTTCAAGTCTTGCGTCTTTGTATTAGCGCTTAAAACGGGAACGTTTTTTATCCAAAAATGAAAAATGAAATAGCGCCCCTAGAGATCTAACAGGCTAATAACATCAGCTGAAATGCACCCAAAACGTCCTCTGGTCCGGAAAAGTTGCGCATCAAAACTTCAAAATTACATATTATATGTCGACTAAACAGGTCAAACTAAGTGCAGAAGCAAGCTTTATGATGTTTTAGACACACAAAACAAACTTCAATTCAATCGGCCATCGTCTGCCCCTCTCTTGAGTGCTGGAACAAAGGAATGGCTGGGACCAATTCGCGCCCCTACGCACAGCCTATTTTCTCGTGGCACGCACTAATTTCACTCCCATAGGGTCAATTCTCGCGGGATTTGAACGATTCAAAGCTCTACTGAAAGAGGACATCTAGCGGAAGAGATAGAACGTCTCCCCAGAATCATAACTGGTTGGGAAGGGTGGGGGCCATGACGTCAAAGTTGCTCCAACTTTCATGGCCACAAAAAATAGTTTGGAAGAATGCCTGCCCTGTGAGTTCTGCTATACTTACAGACATAATTCCAACGGTTTTAGAATCTTTAGAGTGTTTTCTATCCAATAATAATTTTTATTTGCATATATTAGCAATTTTTGACAGATTTTTTTTCAGTTTACTAGGGGTACCCAATCTCTCCAAAGGGGGCATATGTATGCCATATCCTTAACAGGTCTTAAATCAATGACTGGACTTTTTAATTTATAAAAACAAATGACTATTGAAAGTGCAAGTCAGTATCGTGCATAGTTGTTCTGGTCTCTGTGGTGATTTTAGAGCGTTGTTCATATTTCTACTTTTACCGCATACACTTTAACCCGATACCCAGTTACTGTGCTGTAGTCAGGATGGCCGAGCGGTCTAAGGCGCTGCGTTCAGGTCGCAGTCTCCCATGGAGGCGTGGGTTCAAATCCCACTTCTGACAGTTTTTTAGTTCACACAGTGAAATAACAATTCATAATAAACACTCTCAAATGCAGACCCTATCTGAGGCATTTTTAAATTCATGTCAAATTGGCCATATTCTGAAGACACTCTTATAGTCTGCAGGGTAATCGAACTGGCCACATCTAAAGTCAAGCCACAGGTAACAGGTGAGAAACCTTGTTAAACCCTAAAAGAAAAAGAAAAACTCGATTGCATTGAAAATAACCATTAAGTCATTCAGGTCGCAGACTCCCCTATAGGCATGGTTTGAAACCCCCTCCTGACAACTTTTTAGCGCCTGCATGTCATGCACCTTTGTAAAATCCAGTTGAAAAATAAATGACTTAAGGTAACGTAAATGACACCTAGTTAGCCTCTCTGATCTCCCAAACCCGGATCCGGTATCGTGACTACAGCCTCAAGGTCATTACCATAATGCAACGTTAACTATTCATGAAAATCGCAAATGAAATGAAATAAATATGCCATCTCGCAAGCTTAGCCTTTTGTAAACAACACTGTCATCTCAGATTTTCAAAATATGCTTCTCAACCATAGGAAAACAATAATTTGTGTAACAGTAGCTAGCAAACAAAGGATTTAGCGTTAGCATTAGCGTTAGCATCCAGCACGCAACATTTCAACAAAAACATAAAAGCCTTCAAATAAAATAATTTACCTTTGAAGAACTTCTGATGTTTTCAATGAGGATACTCTCAGTTGGATAGCAGATGCTCAGTTTTTCCAAAAAGATTCTTTGTGTATTAGAAATAGCTCCGTTTTATACATCACATTTGGCTACCAAAAAAACCCCGAAAATTCAGTCCTCAAAACGCAAACTTTTTTCCAAATTAACTCCATAATATCGACTGAAAACATGGCAAACGTTTAGAATCAATCATCAAGGTGTTTTTCACATATCTCTTCATTGATACATCGTTCTTGGACACATGCTTTCTCCCCTGAATCAAATGGTAAAGTACAAGCAGCTGGCAATTGCGCACCGAATTCCACGCAGGACACCAGGCGGACACTTGGAAAATGTAGTCTCTTATGGTCAATCTTCCAATGATATGCCTACAAATACGTCACAATGCTGCTAAGACCTTGGGCGAACGACAGAAAGTGTAGGCTCATTCCTTGCGCAATCACAGCCATATAAGGAGACAATGGAAAACAGAGCTTCAGAAATTCTGCTAATTCCTGGTTGATGCATCATCTTGGTTTCGCCTGTAGAATGAGTTCTGGGGCACTTACAGACAAAATCTTTGCAGATTCTGAAACTTCAGAGTGTTTTCTTTCCAAAACTGTCAAGAATATGCATAGTCGAGCATCTTTTCGTGACAAAATATCGCGCTTAAAACGGGAACGTTTTTTATCCAAAAATGAAATAGCGCCCCTAGAGATCTAACAGGCTAATAACATCAGCTGAAATGCACCCAAAACGTCCTCTGGTCCGGAAAAGTTGCGCATCAAAACTTCAAAATTACATATTATATGTCGACTAAACAGGTCAAACTAAGTGCAGAAGCAAGCTTTATGATGTTTTAGACACACAAAACAAACTTCAATTCAATCGGCCATCGTCTGCCCCTCTCTTGAGTGCTGGAACAAAGGAATGGCTGGGACCAATTCGCGCCCCTACGCACAGCCTATTTTCTCGTGGCACGCACTAATTTCACTCCCATAGGGTCAATTCTCGCGGGATTTGAACGATTCAAAGCTCTACTGAAAGAGGACATCTAGCGGAAGAGATATAAAGTCTCCCCAGAATCATAACTGGTTGGGAAGGGTGGGGGCCATGACGTCAAAGTTGCTCCAACTTTCATGGCCACAAAAACTAGTTTGGAAGAATGCCTGCCCTGTGAGTTCTGCTATACTTACAGACATAATTCCAACGGTTTTAGAATCTTTAGAGTGTTTTCTATCCAATAATAATTTTTATTTGCATATATTAGCAATTGTTGACAGATTTTTTTTTCAGTTTACTAGGGGTACCCAATCTCTCCAAAGGGGGCATATGTCTGCCATATCCTAAACAGGTTTTAAATCAATGACTGGACTTTTTAATTTGTAAAAACAAATGACTATTGAAAGTGCAAGTCAGTATCGTGCATAGTTGTTCTGGTCTCTGTGGTGATTTTAGAGCGTTGTTCATATTTCTACTTTTACCGCATACACTTTAACCCGATACCCAGTTACTGTGCTGTAGTCAGGATGGCCGAGCGGTCTAAGGCGCTGCGTTCAGGTCGCAGTCTCCCATGGAGGCGTGGGTTCAAATCCCACTTCTGACAGTTTTTTAGTTCACACAGTGAAATAACAATTCATAATAAACACTCTCAAATGCAGACCCTATCTGAGGCATTTTTAAATTCATGTCAAATTGGCCATATTCTGAAGACACTCTTATAGTCTGCAGGGTAATCGAACTGGCCACATCTAAAGTCAAGCCACAGGTCACAGGTGAGAAACCTTGTTAAACCCTAAAAGAAAAAGAAAAACTCGATTGCATTGAAAATAACCATTAAGTCATTCAGGTCGCAGACTCCCCTATAGGCATGGTTTGAAACCCCCTCCTGACAACTTTTTAGCGCCTGCATGTCATGCACCTTTGTAAAATCCAGTTGAAAAATAAATGACTTAAGGTAACGTAAATGACACCTAGTTAATATGAGTAGTGAATAACTAACATATTTTTAATATTCTGCAAAAACAGCTAGTTGATGAGAGGCTGAAAGAGAATTGCAAGAATCAAGCAAATTTCACAGGCGGGCCCCAAACAGGCAAATAACAAAAATAATCTCGGAACGCAGAACTCGTCGGTCGTTGTCAGTGGATTGTATTGGCGGGAAGAACAAAAATATCGTCTGCAGGGTAATCGAAGTCGCCGCATCTAATGTCAAGTCACAGGTGAGCTGCCTTGTTAAACCCTAAAAATAAATAATAACACGATTGCGTTGAAATGACCCATTAAGCCATTTGTAAGGATTTCCCCCATGTGGACCTGTTGTCACTCTTACCCTGATGGTTGCTGATATTTCCAGACACTTTTTCAGTCTTATCTGAGGAATTTTATCATTTATATCAGAATGGCCATATTCTGATGCCAGTTTAGCGCTCATTCAATGGCGATTTACTACTCTTTCCCATTGAAGGCCATATTGAGGTTAAATCAATGACTGGACTTTTTAATTTATAAAAACAAATGACTATTGAAAGTGCAAGTCAGTATCGTGCATAGTTGTTCTGGTCTCTGTGGTGATTTTAGAGCGTTGTTCATATTTCTACTTTTACCGCATACACTTTAACCGGATACCCAGTTACTGTGCTGTAGTCAGGATGGCCGAGCGGTCTAAGGTGCTGCGTTCAGGTCGCAGTCTCCCATGGAGGCGTGGGTTCAAATCCCACTTCTGACAGTTTTTTAGTGCCTCTCAGGAGTCATGCTGCTCAGCAGTAATAATAAGAATGATGAAATAACAACTTCACACAGTGAAATAACAATTCATAATAAACACTCTCAAATGCAGACCTACTGGAGCTGAGCAAAGATCAAGGTTAAATAAGAAAACAGCTGGACTTAATAACAAATGAATGAGGGGAACATTTTGTGTTATTGCATTATAATGAGTTACTGCATTATCTTTCAGTTGTTAAATTTCACCTTCTGTAGGCTATGCCTGTTGGCCCATTCACTCCTAACAAGCCTGTTTTCATCTGTCAATGTTGTCGTGGCCGAGTGGTTAAGGCGATGGACTAGAAATCCATTAGGATCTTCCTGCGCAGGTTCAAATCCTGCCGACAACGAAAATGCATTTTTTTGACCCCTCCGGAGGTTGAAGTTTAGTCGTGTTTCTTATACCAATCGCATCCTCTCAGATCTCCGCAAGTACATAGGGATTAGTTGTCCATTTGGGATAGGACTGCAGGCCATCTGTCCCACTTCACACCTTTACACACCTGGTTATCCAGCCTTCTAGCTCTATAGGCCACAGTAGCATAGGTTACAGGTTTGTAGTCAAGCCACAGATTTCAGGTGAGATCCCATGATACACTCAACAATACAACAACACGATTCTCATGAAAACCATGAAGCCATTTGCTAAGATTTCCCCCATTTTGACATGTGGAAACCTGTTGTCACTCTTACCCTGAGGGGAAGCTCCAGACACTTTTTTGGTCCTAACTGAGGCATTTTTAAATTCATGTCAAATTGGCCATATTCTGAAGACACTCTTAGGCTGCAGGGTAATCGAACTGGCCACATCTAAAGTCAAGCCACAGGTAACAGGTGAGAAACCTTGTTAAACCCTAAAAGAAAAAGAAAAAACTTGATTGCATTGAAAATAACCATTAAGTCATTCAGGTCGCAGACTCCCCTATAGGCATGGTTTGAAACCCCCTCTTGACAACTTTTTAGCGCCTGCATGTCATGCACCTTTGTAAAATCCAGTTGAAAAATAAATGACTTAAGGTAACGTAAATGACACCTAGTTAATATGAGTAGTGAATAACTATCGTATTTGTAATATTCTGCAAAAACAGCTAGTTGATGAGAGGCTGAAAGAGAATTGCAAGAATCGCGCAATTTCACAGGCGGGCCCCAAACAGGCAAATAACAAAAATAATCTCGGAACGCAGAACTCGTCGGTCGTTGTCAGTGGATTGTATTGGCGGGAAGAACAAAAATATCGTCTGCAGGGTAATCAAAGTCGCCGCATCTAATGTCAAATCACAGGTGAGCTGCCTTGTTAAACCCTGAAAATAAATAATAACACGATTGCGTTGAAATGACTCATTAAGCCATTTGTAAGGATTTCCCCCATGTGGACCTGTTGTCACTCTTACCCTGATGGTTGCTGATATTTCCAGACACTTTTTCAGTCTTATCTGAGGAATTTTATCATTTATATCAGAATGGCCATATTCTGATGCCAGTTTAGCGCTCATTCAATGACGATTTACTACTCTTTCCCATTGAAGGCCATATTGAGGTTAAATCAATGACTGGACTTTTTAATTTATAAAAACAAATGACTATTGAAAGTGCAAGTCAGTATCGTGCATAGTTGTTCTGGTCTCTGTGGTGATTTTAGAGCGTTGTTCATATTTCTACTTTTACCGCATACACTTTAACCCGATACCCAGTTACTGTGCTGTAGTCAGGATGGCCGAGCGGTCTAAGGCGCTGCGTTCAGGTCGCAGTCTCCCATGGAGGCGTGGGTTCAAATCCCACTTCTGACAGTTTTTCAGTGCCTCTCAGGAGTCATGCTGCTCAGAAGTAATAATAAGAATGATGAAATAACAACTTCACACAGTGAAATAACAATTCATAATAAACACTCTCAAATGCAGACCTTCTGGAGCTGAGCAAAGATAGAACTACCCCCCTACTTTGTGCAATTTCCGCCTGAAGACATACCCAAATCTAACAGCCTGTAGCTCAGGCACAGAACCAAGTATATGCATATTCTTGGTACCATTTGAAAGAAAACACTCTGAAGTTTGTGTAAATGTGAATTGAATGTAGGAGAATAACACACACACTAGATCTGGTTTAGATAAAACTATGGAAAAAAACATGCGTTTTTTCTATTTATTTTTGTATCATCATCTTTCAAATGAACAAGATAAAACAAAAATTCAGATAAGATGATGGGGACAATTTTCTTGAAAAAATTAAGAGGGCAACAGTACTTGTGCAAAATTTCAGAATGATAACTTCCAAAATGAGTGTGCTACATAACATTTATTATAAAGTCACCCAGGTGTCCCACACAAGTAGACCAAATGTACCCAAGTGGCCAAATTGGTGAAGTACACATTTTGAAACCAATAACTATATACAAAATACCAAAATGGTATTCTAACACACCCCCCCACAAAAATTTAAAAAATTTATGAAATTTTAAAAATTTCTGAAAAAAAATGTAACATTTTTTTTTTTTTAAATTTCAAAAAAAAATTGAAATTTTTTTGTAAACATTTTTTTTTGAAAAAAATGTTATGAAAAAAAATATATATATACACATTTACAAAGTAACATGGGTAACTATTTACACACTTACACATCCTCAGTCCTGTATCAAATAGGAAAAACAGGAAAAACAACCTAGAAAGGCAAAAACCTAGGAAGAAACAAGGCAATGAGGGGTGGCCAGTCCTCTTCTGGCTGTGCCGGGTGGAGATCACAGTGTTTGTAGAGTGTGCAACAGTACAGCACCCCAAGAGAAAAAAATGTACAGTTTAGGGTTCCATAGCCGCAGGCAGAACAGTTGAAACTGGAACAGCGGCAAGGCCAGGTGGACTGGGGGACAGCAAGGAGTCATCATGTCAGGTAGTCCTGAAGCATGGTCCCAGGGGTTCAAGTCCACTGAGAGAAAGGAGAGAAAGAGAGCAGACTTAAATTCACACAAGACACCGGATAAGACAGGAAAAAATACTCCAGATATAAGATATAGCTCAGCTAGACTGCAGACTGGTGTTCTCAGCTAGACTGCAGACTGGTGTTCTCAGCTAGACCGCAGAACCACTTTGCCATATAACCCCACCAACATTGCCAAAACTCTAGACAATGTTCTGCTGCTGATGCCAGATGCCATAGCAGTCTCGCTCCGATGTAAAGCAGAGGGTCACTGAGCATGTGGGGCATGTGATGGGAGACTTCATCTTGCAGACAACACAGCAACGCCTCCATGCTGTGCCCTTTTGGCCCTTAGGCACATCCATGCCTGCACAAATATATTTGGGCAGATGAACACCTGTGGCAGGAGCAGAAGGGACAGGGCTTGGTGCAGTGGTGCTGTAGCCAGCAAGCTCCTTGATGAGCTGCTCTCTGAAGGCTTTCTGTGAGAGGAAGGGCTTTCCACAGCTCGTCGCCATTTCCTTGTGTAGGATGAATGCATTCACCACGGCGATGTCGATGAAATGATAGAAGAAGGTCTTGTACCATTTCATTGTCTTGTGGAGAACATTGTAGTAGCCGATTAGCGCGTCCGAAAGGTCGACTCCTCCCATGCTCTTGTTGTAGTCCTTCACTGCAGTTGGAATGGGGACATTTTTGGTTTTCCATGCCCCGGCACCATCCTTCACACGCCTGACAACATGATCCCCACTGAAGGACTTGTGGATAGTGGAGCACATCACCACCTCTCTGGTATCCATCCACTTTACAAAAAGCAGGCCATCTTCACGGATCAATCGCATGCTCCCCCGCTCAGCCCGCTTAGGCATGTCGTTCACCTTAGTCTTCGGAAAGCCCACCCTGTTGGTACGAATGGTGCCACAAGCCCATACATCCAGCTTCCTTAGGTCTGCAAACAGGGTAGGGCTTGTGTAGAAGTTATCCACAAACAGTTTGTAGCCCTTCCCTAGCAGTTGAAAATCCAATAACTCCATTGCAGAGTCATAGCTGAGTCCCTTACCGGTAGCAAAACTGTTCTTCCCCTCGTAGACAAAGAAATTGCATGTGTAGGCACATACAGAATCAGCCAAAACAAACAGCTTGTAACCCCACTTGGTTGGTTTGTTTCTCATGTATTGTTTGAGGCCAATTCTTGCCTTTGAGGCTACCATCCTCTCATCGATTGACACGTTCTGGGCAGGCTGAAAGTACGTCTTGCAGGCCTCGACGATGCTGTGGTAGAGCGGTTTGATCTTGCACAGTCTATCAAACGCTGCTGTGCCTCTCTTCTTCTCATTCTCTTCATCAACCTTTGGGTCACTGATGTGAAGCGCCTGTGAAATAATCAGAAACCTTTTGCAGGACATAACAGTCATGGGGAAAGGCAGTTGGTACAGAGATGACGTTTTCCAGTAGTCCTTCAGGCTTTTCAGCTTCACCAGCCCCATGTAGATAACAAGTGAAAGGTAGCAGAAAAGATCTGACATGGATATGGGCTTCCATGCTACCTTTTTGCCTGCTTGTTTCTTCTTCCCATTCTTATTTGTGTTGGACACGAGCGAACCTACAACAGATGGTGTAAAAAACAGTTGGAAAAGCTGAAGGGGGGTGTAAGTGGAGGTCGGGTTCACCTGAGGTCCTGGCTTCCTTTTCGGCCTGAAAGTTGGTTGTGGTGGCTCCACATCATCTTCTAGGATGGTGTGCCAACGCCCTTCTGTCCCTCTGTTAGTGGGTGGCACACTTCCCCTCTTCCTCTTCACACCTCTAGATGGCCCGGGAGGTGTGGAGCCAGAGACAGCAGGGGTACAGCTGGATGAACCAGCTTCAGAGGGGGATGGACACCTTGGCACTGGGGGCTCCCAGTCGGAGTCAGTGCCACTGTGAAAGAAAATGTTCAGTTAGAATAGTTTCACATATGAGCCCTGTATCAACAGCTATAATAAACATACATATAGAGTACAGGGAGTAGCCCTGTATCAACAGCTATAATAAACATGCATATTGAGGACAGGGAACATAAAGTGCTGTTCCACATCAATTGACAAAGTGAAATGGGCCAGCCCCAAAATAGGCTATTTAGGTAGACCATGCGTTCTCAAAGAAACAGGCACTCACAATGACAAGCTAACGTGCACTTTAGCCATTTCATTACATCGCTATATATTGCTAATAAAATGTAAAAACAGCTATAATAAAGATGTATATAAAGTGCTGTTCCACATCAACTGACAAAGTGAAATGGGCCAGCCCCAAAATAGGCTATTTAGGTAGACCATGCGTTCTCAAAGAAACAGGCACTCACAATGACAAGCTAACGTGCACTTTAGCCATTTCATTACATCGCTATATATTGCTAATAAAATGTAAAAACAGCTATAATAAACATGTATATAAAGTGCTGTTCCACATCAACTGACAAAGTGAAATGGGCCAGCCCCAAAATAGGCTATTTGGGTAGACCATGCGTTCTCAAAGAAACAGGCACTCACAATGACAAGCTAACGTGCACTTTAGCCATTTCATTACATCGCTATATATTGCTAATAAAATGTAAAAACAGCTATAATAAACATGTATATAAAGTGCTGTTCCACATCAATTGACAAAGTGAAATGGGCCAGCCCCAAAATAGGCTATTTAGGTAGACCATGCGTTCTCAAAGAAACAGGCACTCACAATGACAAGCTAACGTGCACTTTAGCCATTTCATTACATCGCTATATATTGCTAATAAAATGTAAAAACAGCTATAATAAACATGTATATAAAGTGCTGTTCCACATCAACTGACAAAGTGAAATGGGCCAGCCCCAAAATAGGCTATTTGGGTAGACCATGCGTTCTCAAAGAAACAGGCACTCACAATGACAAGCTAACGTGCACTTTAGCCATTTCATTACATCGCTATATATTGCTAATAAAATGTAAAAACAGCTATAATAAACATGTATATAAAGTGCTGTTCCACATCAATTGACAACGTGAAATGGGCCAGCCCCAAAATAGGCTATTTAGGTAGACCATGCGTTCTCAAAGAAACAGGCACTCACAATGACAAGCTAACGTGCACTTTAGCCATTTCATTACATCGCTATATATTGCTAATAAAATGTAAAAACAGCTATAATAAACATGTATATAAAGTGCTGTTCCACATCAACTGACAAAGTGAAATGGGCCAGCCCCAAAATAGGCTATTTGGGTAGACCATACGTTCTCAAAGAAACAGGCACACAATGACAAGCTAACGTGCACTTTAGCCATTTCATTACATCGCTATATATTGCTAATAAAATGTAAAAACAGCTATAATAAACATGTATATAAAGTGCTGTTCCACATCAACTGACAAAGTGAAATGGGCCAGCCCCAAAATAGGCTATTTGGGTAGACCATGCGTTCTCAAAGAAACAGGCACTCACAATGACAAGCTAACGTGCACTTTAGCCATTTCATTACATCGCTATATATTGCTAATAAAATGTAAAAACAGCTATAATAAACATGTATATAAAGTGCTGTTCCACATCAATTGACAAAGTGAAATGGGCCAGCCCCAAAATAGGCTATTTAGGTAGACCATGCGTTCTCAAAGAAACAGGCCCTCACTCACAATGGCTAGCTAACGTGTACTTTAGCCATTTTTGCAAATAAAATGTAAAAACAATCACTAATAATATTTTATATTAAAGTCAAACAACGGCATTAGCATGAGAGCAACTTACCAGTCCAAAACGATGTCCTCTCCGTTCAAAAAATATGCCTCAGTTTCAGAATCGAAACTATGGGAGCTAATGGAGTCTTCAATCTCTGCCAAATCTGTCTCACTTTCCCGGTCAATCTCTTCCAAAATCATTTCTACATTCGTGTATCTAGTCTTAGAGGTCGCTTTCTTAGACTTATTTGCCATTTTATTCGCGAAATAAACAGTTGAAGTAGCAAATTACTGAAAAACGTCTGTGCGTAATTAGAGTCACT
Source organism: Oncorhynchus mykiss (assembly GCF_013265735.2). Lineage (NCBI taxonomy): Eukaryota > Metazoa > Chordata > Actinopteri > Salmoniformes > Salmonidae > Oncorhynchus > Oncorhynchus mykiss. The sequence continues at coordinate 62,326 of NW_023493851.1, read as the reverse complement.
CCTTCACGGTTCAATTGGCAATGGCGAAAGAACGGTCTTTACGCCAGCGTCCAGTGAATAGGTTTGTCTTACAACAATGAATCATGGGATATTTCCAGTTACATCTGCTCATTGGCTATCTACCCAGCTAGATTTCAAGAAGATCAGTGGTCATTGGGTTAAAATAGAGTCAATCAACAAGACAGTGGTCATATAATTGCTGCGCAATGGGCTCCTCACGTGTTGTCTTCCAATCGGTATTACCATATCAATAGAGCCCGCAAAATGGCCCATCAGGGTTGATTGCGTTCCAAACAAAGAGTTGATTGCAAGTAAACCAAACATGACTGGAAAGAGAGGGAAAAGACGAGGAAAAGAGAGTCTCTTTACGTTGGACGTTACTTTGAAAATTGTATGACAGGAAATTCAACGAGATAAGCGTTCACAAAATGTTTCGTGTTAGGCTATAAAACATGGATTTAACCGAACAAACGACCATTCATTGTGTAACAATGAGCCTTGGGATTGCAACCAGAGCAAGATCTTCAAAGGTAAACGATTTATTTCAATGTAATCTGTGACTTTGTTACGCAAGTGCTGGTTGAATAAGTAGTTTGATATGGGGGTCTATGCTCAGATAAACGCAGCTTATTATTTCGCAATAAATTATTTTTTAAATATGACAACGCAGTTGGATTAGCAAGATTCTAGGCTTTTGAAGCATGTGAGACACTTGTATTTTCATGAATGTTTAATATGACTATTTGTGGCGAACACCGTATGTTGTTGAATTCAAACCCGGATCCGGGATCGGTAGATCAGAGAGGTTAAATAAGAAAACAGCTGGACTTAATAACAAATGAATGAGGGGAACATTTTGTGTTATTGCATTATAATGAGTTACTGCATTATCTTTCAGTTGTTAAATTTCACTTTCTGTAGGCTATGCCTGTTGGCCCATTCACTCCTAACAAGCCTGTTTTCTTTTGTCAATGTTGTCGTGGCCGAGTGGTTAAGGCGATGGACTAGAAATCCATTAGGATCTTCCTGCGTAGGTTCAAATCCTGCCGACAATGAAAATGCATTTTTTTGACCCCTCCGGAGGTTGAAGTTTAGTCGTGTTTCTTATACCAATCGCATCCTCTCAGATCTCCGCAAGTACATAGGGATTAGTTGTCCATTTGGGATAGGACTGCAGGCCATCTATCCCACTTCACACCTTTACACACCTGGTTATCCAGCCTTCTAGCTCTATAGGCCACAGTAGCATAGGTTACAGGTTTGTAGTCAAGCCACAGATTTCAGGTGAGATCCCATGATACACTCAACAATACAACAACACGATTCTCATGAATAACCATTAAGCCATTTGCTAAGATTTCCCCCATTTTGACATGTGGAAACCTGTTGTCACTCTTACCCTGACGGGAAGCTCCAGACACTTTTTTGGTCCTATCTGAGGCATTTTTAAATTCATGTCAAATTGGCCATATTCTGAAGACACTCTTATAGTCTGCAGGGTAATCGAACTGGCCACATCTAAAGTCAAGCCACAGGTAACAGGTGAGAAACCTTGTTAAACCCTAAAAGAAAAAGAAAAAACTCAATTGCATTGAAAATAACCATTAAGTCATTCAGGTCGCAGACTCCCCTATAGGCATGGTTTGAAACCCCCTCCTGACAACTTTTTAGCGCCTGCATGTCATGCACCTTTGTAAAATCCAGTTGAAAAATAAATGACTTAAGGTAACGTAAATGACACCTAGTTAATATGAGTAGTGAATAACTATTGTATTTGTAATATTCTGCAAAAACAGCTAGTTGATGAGAGGCTGAAAGAGAATTGCAAGAATCGCGCAATTTCACAGGCGGGCCCCAAACAGACAAATAACAAAAATAATCTAGGAACGCAGAACTCGTCGGTCGTTGTCAGTGGATTTTATTGGCGGGAAGAACAAAAATATCGTCTGCAGGGTAATCAAAGTCGCCGCATCTAATGTCAAATCACAGGTGAGCTGCCTTGTTAAACCCTGAAAATAAATAATAACACGATTGCGTTGAAATGACTCATTAAGCCATTTGTAAGGATTTCCCCCATGTGGACCTGTTGTCACTCTTACCCTGATGGTTGCTGATATTTCCAGACACTTTTTCAGTCTTATCTGAGGAATTTTATCATTTATATCAGAATGGCCATATTCTGATGCCAGTTTAGCGCTCATTCAATGACGATTTACTACTCTTTCCCATTGAAGGCCATATTGAGGTTAAATCAATGACTGGACTTTTTAATTTATAAAAACAAATGACTATTGAAAGTGCAAGTCAGTATCGTGCATAGTTGTTCTGGTCTCTGTGGTGATTTTAGAGCGTTGTTCATATTTCTACTTTTACCGCATACACTTTAACCCGATACCCAGTTACTGTGCTGTAGTCAGGATGGCCGAGCGGTCTAAGGCGCTGCGTTCAGGTCGCAGTCTCCCATGGAGGCGTGGGTTCAAATCCCACTTCTGACAGTTTTTTAGTGCCTCTCAGGAGTCATGCTGCTCAGCAGTAATAATAAGAATGATGAAATAACAACTTCACACAGTGAAATAACAATTCATAATAAACACTCTCAAATGCAGACCTTCTGGAGCTGAGCAAAGATCAAGGTTAAATAAGAAAACAGCTGGACTTAATAACAAATGAATGAGGGGAACATTTTGTGTTATTGCATTATAATGAGTTACTGCATTATCTTTCAGTTGTTAAATTTCACTTTCTGTAGGCTATGCCTGTTGGCCCATTCACTCCTAACAAGCTTGTTTTCTTCTGTTAACGTTGTCGTGGCCGAGTGGTTAAGGCGATGGACTAGAAATCCATTAGGATCTTCCTGCGCAGGTTCAAATCCTGCCGACAACGAAAATGCATTTTTTTGACCCCTCCGGAGGTTGAAGTTTAGTCGTGTTTCTTATACCAATCGCATCCTCTCAGATCTCCGCAAGTACATAGGGATTAGTTGTCCATTTGGGATAGGACTGCAGGCCATCTGTCCCACTTCACACCTTTACACACCTGGTTATCCAGCCTTCTAGCTCTATAGGCCACAGTAGCATAGGTTACAGGTTTGTAGTCAAGCCACAGATTTCAGGTGAGATCCCATGATACACTCAACAATACAACAACACGATTCTCATGAATAACCATTAAGCCATTTGCTAAGATTTCCCCCATTTTGACATGTGGAAACCTGTTGTCACTCTTACCCTGACGGGAAGCTCCAGACACTTTTTTGGTCCTAACTGAGGCATTTTTAAATTCATGTCAAATTGGCCATATTCTGAAGACACTCTTAGGCTGCAGGGTAATCGAACTGGCCACATCTAAAGTCAAGCCACAGGTAACAGGTGAGAAACCTTGTTAAACCCTAAAAGAAAAAGAAAAAACTTGATTGCATTGAAAATAACCATTAAGTCATTCAGGTCGCAGACTCCCCTATAGGCATGGTTTGAAACCCCCTCCTGACAACTTTTTAGCGCCTGCATGTCATGCACCTTTGTAAAATCCAGTTGAAAAATAAATGACTTAAGGTAACGTAAATGACACCTAGTTAATATGAGTAGTGAATAACTATCGTATTTGTAATATTCTGCAAAAACAGCTAGTTGATGAGAGGCTGAAAGAGAATTGCAAGAATCGCGCAATTTCACAGGCGGGCCCCAAACAGGCAAATAACAAAAATAATCTAGGAACGCAGAACTCGTCGGTCGTTGTCAGTGGATTGTATTGGCGGGAAGAACAAAAATATCGTCTGCAGGGTAATCAAAGTCGCCGCATCTAATGTCAAATCACAGGTGAGCTGCCTTGTTAAACCCTGAAAATAAATAATAACACGATTGCGTTGAAATGACTCATTAAGCCATTTGTAAGGATTTCCCCCATGTGGACCTGTTGTCACTCTTACCCTGATGGTTGCTGATATTTCCAGACACTTTTTCAGTCTTATCTGAGGAATTTTATCATTTATATCAGAATGGCCATATTCTGATGCCAGTTTAGCGCTCATTCAATGACGATTTACTACTCTTTCCCATTGAAGGCCATATTGAGGTTAAATCAATGACTGGACTTTTTAATTTATAAAAACAAATGACTATTGAAAGTGCAAGTCAGTATCGTGCATAGTTGTTCTGGTCTCTGTGGTGATTTTAGAGCGTTGTTCATATTTCTACTTTTACCGCATACACTTTAACCCGATACCCAGTTACTGTGCTGTAGTCAGGATGGCCGAGCGGTCTAAGGCGCTGCGTTCAGGTCGCAGTCTCCCATGGAGGCGTGGGTTCAATCCCACTTCTGACAGTTTTTTAGTGCCTCTCAGGAGTCATGCTGCTCAGCAGTAATAATAAGAATGATGAAATAACAACTTCACACAGTGAAATAACAATTCATAATAAACACTCTCAAATGCAGACCTTCTGGAGCTGAGCAAAGATCAAGGTTAAATAAGAAAACAGCTGGACTTAATAACAAATGAATGAGGGGAACATTTTGTGTTATTGCATTATAATGAGTTACTGCATTATCTTTCAGTTGTTAAATTTCACTTTCTGTAGGCTATGCCTGTTGGCCCATTCACTCCTAACAAGCCTGTTTTCTTCTGTCAACGTTGTCGTGGCCGAGTGGTTAAGGCGATGGACTAGAAATCCATTAGGATCTTCCGGCGTAGGTTCAAATCCTGCCGACAACGAAAATGCATTTTTTTGACCCCTCCGGAGGTTGAAGTTTAGTCGTGTTTCTTATACCAATCGCATCCTCTCAGATCTCCGCAAGTACATAGGGATTAGTTGTCCATTTGGGATAGGACTGCAGGCCATCTATCCCACTTCACACCTTTACACACCTGGTTATCCAGCCTTCTAGCTCTATAGGCCACAGTAGCATAGGTTACAGGTTTGTAGTCAAGCCACAGATTTCAGGTGAGATCCCATGATACACTCAACAATACAACAACACGATTCTCATGAATAACCATTAAGCCATTTGCTAAGATTTCCCCCATTTTGACATGTGGAAACCTGTTGTCACTCTTACCCTGACGGGAAGCTCCAGACACTTTTTTGGTCCTAACTGAGGCATTTTTAAATTCATGTCAAATTGGCCATATTCTGAAGACACTCTTAGGCTGCAGGGTAATCGAACTGGCCACATCTAAAGTCAAGCCACAGGTAACAGGTGAGAAACCTTGTTAAACCCTAAAAGAAAAATAAAAAACTTGATTGCATTGAAAATAACCATTAAGTCATTCAGGTCGCAGACTCCCCTATAGGCATGGTTTGAAACCCCCTCCTGACAACTTTTTAGCGCCTGCATGTCATGCACCTTTGTAAAATCCAGTTGAAAAATAAATGACTTAAGGTAACGTAAATGACACCTAGTTAATATGAGTAGTGAATAACTATCGTATTTGTAATATTCTGCAAAAACAGCTAGTTGATGAGAGGCTGAAAGAGAATTGCAAGAATCGCGCAATTTCACAGGCGGGCCCCAAACAGGCAAATAACAAAAATAATCTAGGAACGCAGAACTCGTCGGTCGTTGTCAGTGGATTGTATTGGCGGGAAGAACAAAAATATAGTCTGCAGGGTAATCAAAGTCGCCGCATCTAATGTCAAATCACAGGTGAGCTGCCTTGTTAAACCCTGAAAATAAATAATAACACGATTGCGTTGAAATGACTCATTAAGCCATTTGTAAGGATTTCCCCCATGTGGACCTGTTGTCACTCTTACCCTGATGGTTGCTGATATTTCCAGACACTTTTTCAGTCTTATCTGAGGAATTTTATCATTTATATCAGAATGGCCATATTCTGATGCCAGTTTAGCGCTCATTCAATGACGATTTACTACTCTTTCCCATTGAAGGCCATATTGAGGTTAAATCAATGACTGGACTTTTTAATTTATAAAAACAAATGACTATTGAAAGTGCAAGTCAGTATCGTGCATAGTTGTTCTGGTCTCTGTGGTGATTTTAGAGCGTTGTTCATATTTCTACTTTTACCGCATACACTTTAACCCGATACCCAGTTACTGTGCTGTAGTCAGGATGGCCGAGCGGTCTAAGGCACTGCGTTCAGGTCGCAGTCTCCCATGGAGGCGTGGGTTCAATCCCACTTCTGACAGTTTTTTAGTGCCTCTCAGGAGTCATGCTGCTCAGCAGTAATAGTAAGAATGATGAAATAACAACTTCACACAGTGAAATAACAATTCATAATAAACACTCTCAAATGCAGACCTTCTGGAGCTGAGCAAAGATCAAGGTTAAATAAGAAAACAGCTGGACTTAATAACAAATGAATGAGGGGAACATTTTGTGTTATTGCGTAATAATGAGTTACTGCATTATCTTTCAGTTGTTAAATTTCACTTTCTGTAGGCTATGCCTGTTGGCCCATTCACTCCTAACAAGCTTGTTTTCTTCTGTCAACGTTGTCGTGGCCGAGTGGTTAAGGCGATGGACTAGAAATCCATTAGGATCTTCCTGCGCAGGTTCAAATCCTGCCGACAACGAAAATGCATTTTTTTGACCCCTCCGGAGGTTGAAGTTTAGTCGTGTTTCTTATACCAATCGCATCCTCTCAGATCTCTGCAAGTACATAGGGATTAGTTGTCCATTTGGGATAGGACTGCAGGCCATCTGTCCCACTTCACACCTTTACACACCTGGTTATCCAGCCTTCTAGCTCTATAGGCCACAGTAGCATAGGTTACAGGTTTGTAGTCAAGCCACAGATTTCAGGTGAGATCCCATGATACACTCAACAATACAACAACACGATTCTCATGAATAACCATTAAGCCATTTGCTAAGATTTCCCCCATTTTGACATGTGGAAACCTGTTGTCACTCTTACCCTGACGGGAAGCTCCAGACACTTTTTTGGTCCTATCTGAGGCATTTTTAAATTCATGTCAAATTGGCCATATTCTGAAGACACTCTTATAGTCTGCAGGGTAATCGAACTGGCCACATCTAAAGTCAAGCCACAGGTAACAGGTGAGAAACCTTGTTAAACCCCAAAAGAAAAATAAAAAACTCAATTGCATTGAAAATAACCATTAAGTCATTCAGGTCGCAGACTCCCCTATAGGCATGGTTTGAAACCCCCTCCTGACAACTTTTTAGCGCCTGCATGTCATGCACCTTTGTAAAATCCAGTTGAAAAATAAATGACTTAAGGTAACGTAAATGACACCTAGTTAATATGAGTAGTGAATAACTATCGTATTTGTAATATTCTGTAAAAACAGCTAGTTGATGAGAGGCTGAAAGAGAATTGCAAGAATCGCGCAATTTCACAGGCGGGCCCCAAACAGGCAAATAACAAAAATAATCTAGGAACGCAGAACTCGTCGGTCGTTGTCAGTGGATTGTATTGGCGGGAAGAACAAAAATATCGTCTGCAGGGTAATCAAAGTCGCCGCATCTAATGTCAAATCACAGGTGAGCTGCCTTGTTAAACCCTGAAAATAAATAATAACACGATTGCGTTGAAATGACTCATTAAGCCATTTGTAAGGATTTCCCCCATGTGGACCTGTTGTCACTCTTACCCTGATGGTTGCTGATATTTCCAGACACTTTTTCAGTCTTATCTGAGGAATTTTATCATTTATATCAGAATGGCCATATTCTGATGCCAGTTTAGCGCTCATTCAATGACGATTTACTACTCTTTCCCATTGAAGGCCATATTGAGGTTAAATCAATGACTGGACTTTTTAATTTATAAAAACAAATGACTATTGAAAGTGCAAGTCAGTATCGTGCATAGTTGTTCTGGTCTCTGTGGTGATTTTAGAGCGTTGTTCATATTTCTACTTTTACCGCATACACTTTAACCCGATACCCAGTTACTGTGCTGTAGTCAGGATGGCCGAGCGGTCTAAGGCGCTGCGTTCAGGTCGCAGTCTCCCATGGAGGCGTGGGTTCAAATCCCACTTCTGACAGTTTTTTAGTGCCTCTCAGGAGTCATGCTGCTCAGCAGTAATAATAAGAATGATGAAATAACAACTTCACACAGTGAAATAACAATTCATAATAAACACTCTCAAATGCAGACCTTCTGGAGCTGAGCAAAGATCAAGGTTAAATAAGAAAACAGCTGGACTTAATAACAAATGAATGAGGGGAACATTTTGTGTTATTGCGTAATAATGAGTTACTGCATTATCTTTCAGTTGTTAAATTTCACTTTCTGTAGGCTATGCCTGTTGGCCCATTCACTCCTAACAAGCTTGTTTTCTTCTGTCAACGTTGTCGTGGCCGAGTGGTTAAGGCGATGGACTAGAAATCCATTAGGATCTTCCTGCGCAGGTTCAAATCCTGCCGACAACGAAAATGCATTTTTTTGACCCCTCCGGAGGTTGAAGTTTAGTCGTGTTTCTTATACCAATCGCATCCTCTCAGATCTCCGCAAGTACATAGGGATTAGTTGTCCATTTGGGATAGGACTGCAGGCCATCTGTCCCACTTCACACCTTTACACACCTGGTTATCCAGCCTTCTAGCTCTATAGGCCACAGTAGCATAGGTTACAGGTTTGTAGTCAAGCCACAGATTTCAGGTGAGATCCCATGATACACTCAACAATACAACAACACGATTCTCATGAATAACCATTAAGCCATTTGCTAAGATTTCCCCCATTTTGACATGTGGAAACCTGTTGTCACTCTTACCCTGACGGGAAGCTCCAGACACTTTTTTGGTCCTATCTGAGGCATTTTTAAATTCATGTCAAATTGGCCATATTCTGAAGACACTCTTATAGTCTGCAGGGTAATCGAACTGGCCACATCTAAAGTCAAGCCACAGGTAACAGGTGAGAAACCTTGTTAAACCCTAAAAGAAAAATAAAAAACTCAATTGCATTGAAAATAACCATTAAGTCATTCAGGTCGCAGACTCCCCTATAGGCATGGTTTGAAACCCCCTCCTGACAACTTTTTAGCGCCTGCATGTCATGCACCTTTGTAAAATCCAGTTGAAAAATAAATGACTTAAGGTAACGTAAATGACACCTAGTTAATATGAGTAGTGAATAACTATCGTATTTGTAATATTCTGTAAAAACAGCTAGTTGATGAGAGGCTGAAAGAGAATTGCAAGAATCGCGCAATTTCACAGGCGGGCCCCAAACAGGCAAATAACAAAAATAATCTAGGAACGCAGAACTCGTCGGTCGTTGTCAGTGGATTGTATTGGCGGGAAGAACAAAAATATCGTCTGCAGGGTAATCAAAGTCGCCGCATCTAATGTCAAATCACAGGTGAGCTGCCTTGTTAAACCCTGAAAATAAATAATAACACGATTGCGTTGAAATGACTCATTAAGCCATTTGTAAGGATTTCCCCCATGTGGACCTGTTGTCACTCTTACCCTGATGGTTGCTGATATTTCCAGACACTTTTTCAGTCTTATCTGAGGAATTTTATCATTTATATCAGAATGGCCATATTCTGATGCCAGTTTAGCGCTCATTCAATGACGATTTACTACTCTTTCCCATTGAAGGCCATATTGAGGTTAAATCAATGACTGGACTTTTTAATTTATAAAAACAAATGACTATTGAAAGTGCAAGTCAGTATCGTGCATAGTTGTTCTGGTCTCTGTGGTGATTTTAGAGCGTTGTTCATATTTCTACTTTTACCGCATACACTTTAACCCGATACCCAGTTACTGTGCTGTAGTCAGGATGGCCGAGCGGTCTAAGGCGCTGCGTTCAGTTCGCAGTCTCCCATGGAGGCGTGGGTTCAAATCCCACTTCTGACAGTTTTTTAGTGCCTCTCAGGAGTCATGCTGCTCAGCAGTAATAATAAGAATGATGAAATAACAACTTCACACAGTGAAATAACAATTCATAATAAACACTCTCAAATGCAGACCTTCTGGAGCTGAGCAAAGATCAAGGTTAAATAAGAAAACAGCTGGACTTAATAACAAATGAATGAGGGGAACATTTTGTGTTATTGCATTATAATGAGTTACTGCATTATCTTTCAGTTGTTAAATTTCACTTTCTGTAGGCTATGCCTGTTGGCCCATTCACTCCTAACAAGCTTGTTTTCTTCTGTCAATGTTGTCGTGGCCGAGTGGTTAAGGCAATGGACTAGAAAACCATTAGGATCTTCCTGCGCAGGTTCAAATCCTGCCGACAACGAAAATGCATTTTTTTGACCCCTCCGGAGGTTGAAGTTTAGTCGTGTTTCTTATACCAATCGCATCCTCTCAGATCTCCGCAAGTACATAGGGATTAGTTGTCCATTTGGGATAGGACTGCAGGCCATCTGTCCCACTTCACACCTTTACACACCTGGTTATCCAGCCTTCTAGCTCTATAGGCCACAGTAGCATAGGTTACAGGTTTGTAGTCAAGCCACAGATTTCAGGTGAGATCCCATGATACACTCAACAATACAACAACACGATTCTCATGAAAACCATTAAGCCATTTGCTAAGATTTCCCCCATTTTGACATGTGGAAACCTGTTGTCACTCTTACCCTGACGGGAAGCTCCAGACACTTTTTTGGTCCTAACTGAGGCATTTTTAAATTCATGTCAAATTGGCCATATTCTGAAGACACTCTTAGGCTGCAGGGTAATCGAACTGGCCACATCTAAAGTCAAGCCACAGGTAACTGGTGAGAAACCTTGTTAAACCCTAAAAGAAAAAGAAAAAACTTGATTGCATTGAAAATAACCATTAAGTCATTCAGGTCGCAGACTCCCCTATAGGCATGGTTTGAAACCCCCTCCTGACAACTTTTTAGCGCCTGCATGTCATGCACCTTTGTAAAATCCAGTTGAAAAATAAATGACTTAAGGTAACGTAAATGACACCTAGTTAATATGAGTAGTGAATAACTATCGTATTTGTAATATTCTGCAAAAACATCTAGTTGATGAGAGGCTGAAAGAGAATTGCAAGAATCGCGCAATTTCACAGGCGGGCCCCAAACAGGCAAATAACAAAAATAATCTCGGAACGCAGAACTCGTCGGTCGTTGTCAGTGGATTGTATTGGCGGGAAGAACAAAAATATCGTCTGCAGGGTAATCAAAGTCGCCGCATCTAATGTCAAATCACAGGTGAGCTGCCTTGTTAAACCCTGAAAATAAATAATAACACGATTGCGTTGAAATGACTCATTAAGCCATTTGTAAGGATTTCCCCCATGTGGACCTGTTGTCACTCTTACCCTGATGGTTGCTGATATTTCCAGACACTTTTTCAGTCTTATCTGAGGAATTTTATCATTTATATCAGAATGGCCATATTCTGATGCCAGTTTAGCGCTCATTCAATGACGATTTACTACTCTTTCCCATTGAAGGCCATATTGAGGTTAAATCAATGACTGGACTTTTTAATTTATAAAAACAAATGACTATTGAAAGTTCAAGTCAGTATCGTGCATAGTTGTTCTGGTCTCTGTGGTGATTTTAGAGCGTTGTTCATATTTCTACTTTTACCGCATACACTTTAACCCGATACCCAGTTACTGTGCTGTAGTCAGGATGGCCGAGCGGTCTAAGGCGCTGCGTTCAGGTCGCAGTCTCCCATGGAGGCGTGGATTGAAATCCCACTTCTGACAGTTTTTTAGTGCCTCTCAGGAGTCATGCTGCTCAGCAGTAATAATAAGAATGATGAAATAACAACTTCACACAGTGAAATAACAATTCATAATAAACACTCTCAAATGCAGACCTTCTGGAGCTGAGCAAAGATCAAGGTTAAATAAGAAAACAGCTGGACTTAATAACAAATGAATGAGGGGAACATTTTGTGTTATTGCATTATAATGAGTTACTGCATTATCTTTCAGTTGTTAAATTTCACTTTCTGTAGGCTATGCCTGTTGGCCCATTCACTCCTAACAAGCTTGTTTTCTTCTGTCAATGTTGTCGTGGCCGAGTGGTTAAGGCAATGGACTAGAAAACCATTAGGATCTTCCTGCGCAGGTTCAAATCCTGCCGACAACGAAAATGCATTTTTTTGACCCCTCCGGAGGTTGAAGTTTAGTCGTGTTTCTTATACCAATCGCATCCTCTCAGATCTCCGCAAGTACATAGGGATTAGTTGTCCATTTGGGATAGGACTGCAGGCCATCTGTCCCACTTCACACCTTTACACACCTGGTTATCCAGCCTTCTAGCTCTATAGGCCACAGTAGCATAGGTTACAGGTTTGTAGTCAAGCCACAGATTTCAGGTGAGATCCCATGATACACTCAACAATACAACAACACGATTCTCATGAAAACCATTAAGCCATTTGCTAAGATTTCCCCCATTTTGACATGTGGAAACCTGTTGTCACTCTTACCCTGACGGGAAGCTCCAGACACTTTTTTGGTCCTAACTGAGGCATTTTTAAATTCATGTCAAATTGGCCATATTCTGAAGACACTCTTAGGCTGCAGGGTAATCGAACTGGCCACATCTAAAGTCAAGCCACAGGTAACAGGTGAGAAACCTTGTTAAACCCTAAAAGAAAAAGAAAAAACTTGATTGCATTGAAAATAACCATTAAGTCATTCAGGTCGCAGACTCCCCTATAGGCATGGTTTGAAACCCCCTCCTGACAACTTTTTAGCGCCTGCATGTCATGCACCTTTGTAAAATCCAGTTGAAAAATAAATGACTTAAGGTAACGTAAATGACACCTAGTTAATATGAGTAGTGAATAACTATCGTATTTGTAATATTCTGCAAAAACATCTAGTTGATGAGAGGCTGAAAGAGAATTGCAAGAATCGCGCAATTTCACAGGCGGGCCCCAAACAGGCAAATAACAAAAATAATCTCAGAACGCAGAACTCGTCGGTCGTTGTCAGTGGATTGTATTGGCGGGAAGAACAAAAATATCGTCTGCAGGGTAATCAAAGTCGCCGCATCTAATGTCAAATCACAGGTGAGCTGCCTTGTTAAACCCTGAAAATAAATAATAACACGATTGCGTTGAAATGACTCATTAAGCCATTTGTAAGGATTTCCCCCATGTGGACCTGTTGTCACTCTTACCCTGATGGTTGCTGATATTTCCAGACACTTTTTCAGTCTTATCTGAGGAATTTTATCATTTATATCAGAATGGCCATATTCTGATGCCAGTTTAGCGCTCATTCAATGACGATTTACTACTCTTTCCCATTGAAGGCCATATTGAGGTTAAATCAATGACTGGACTTTTTAATTTATAAAAACAAATGACTATTGAAAGTGCAAGTCAGTATCGTGCATAGTTGTTCTGGTCTCTGTGGTGATTTTAGAGCGTTGTTCATATTTCTACTTTTACGGCATACACTTTAACCCGATACCCAGTTACTGTGCTGTAGTCAGGATGGCCGAGCGGTCTAAGGCGCTGCATTCAGGTCGCAGTCTCCCATGGAGGCGTGGGTTCTGACAGTTTTTTAGTGCCTCTCAGGAGTCATGCTGCTCAGCAGTAATAATAAGAATGATGAAATAACAACTTCACACAGTGAAATAACAATTCATAATAAACACTCTCAAATGCAGACCTTCTGGAGCTGAGCAAAGATCAAGGTTAAATAAGAAAACAGCTGGACTTAATAACAAATGAATGAGGGGAACATTTTGTGTTATTGCATTATAATGAGTTACTGCATTATCTTTCAGTTGTTAAATTTCACTTTCTGTAGGCTATGCCTTTACACACCTGGTTATCCAGCCTTCTAGCTCTATAGGCCACAGTAGCATAGGTTACAGGTTTGTAGTCAAGCCACAGATTTCAGGTGAGATCCCATGATACACTCAACAATACAACAACACGATTCTCATGAAAACCATGAAGCCATTTGCTAAGATTTCCCCCATTTTGACATGTGGAAACCTGTTGTCACTCTTACCCTGACGGGAAGCTCCAGACACTTTTTTGGTCCTAACTGAGGCATTTTTAAATTCATGTCAAATTGGCCATATTCTGAAGACACTCTTAGGCTGCAGGGTAATCGAACTGGCCACATCTAAAGTCAAGCCACAGGTAACAGGTGAGAAACCTTGTTAAACCCTAAAAGAAAAAGAAAAAACTTGATTGCATTGAAAATAACCATTAAGTCATTCAGGTCGCAGACTCCCCTATAGGCATGGTTTGAAACCCCCTCCTGACAACTTTTTAGCGCCTGCATGTCATGCACCTTTGTAAAATCCAGTTGAAAAATAAATGACTTAAGGTAACGTAAATGACACCTAGTTAATATGAGTAGTGAATAACTATCGTATTTGTAATATTCTGCAAAAACAGCTAGTTGATGAGAGGCTGAAAGAGAATTGCAAGAATCGCGCAATTTCACAGGCGGGCCCCAAACAGGCAAATAACAAAAATAATCTTGGAACGCAGAACTCGTCGGTCGTTGTCAGTGGATTGTATTGGCGGGAAGAACAAAAATATCGTCTGCAGGGTAATCAAAGTCGCCGCATCTAATGTCAAGTCACAGGTGAGCTGCCTTGTTAAACCCTAAAAATAAATAATAACACGATTGCGTTGAAATGACTCATTAAGCCATTTGTAAGGATTTCCCCCATGTGGACCTGTTGTCACTCTTACCCTGATGGTTGCTGATATTTCCAGACACTTTTTCAGTCTTATCTGAGGAATTTTATCATTTATATCAGAATGGCCATATTCTGATGCCAGTTTAGCGCTCATTCAATGACGATTTACTACTCTTTCCCATTGAAGGCCATATTGAGGTTAAATCAATGACTGGACTTTTTAATTTATAAAAACAAATGACTATTGAAAGTGCAAGTCAGTATCGTGCATAGTTGTTCTGGTCTCTGTGGTGATTTTAGAGCGTTGTTCATATTTCTACTTTTACCGCATACACTTTAACCCGATACCCAGTTACTGTGCTGTAGTCAGGATGGCCGAGCGGTCTAAGGCGCTGCGTTCAGGTCGCAGTCTCCTATGGAGGCGTGGGTTCAAATCCCACTTCTGACAGTTTTTTAGTGCCTCTCAGGAGTCATGCTGCTCAGCAGTAATAATAAGAATGATGAAATAACAACTTCACACAGTGAAATAACAATTCATAATAAACACTCTCAAATGCAGACCTTCTGGAGCTGAGCAAAGATCAAGGTTAAATAAGAAAACAGCTGGACTTAATAACAAATGAATGAGGGGAACATTTTGTGTTATTGCATTGTAATGAGTTACTGCATTATCTTTCAGTTGTTAAATTTCACTTTCTGTAGGCTATGCCTGTTGGCCCATACACTCCTAACAAGCCTGTTTTCTTCTGTCGACGTTGTCGTGGCCGAGTGGTTAAGGCGATGGACTAGAAATGCATTAGGATCTTCCAGCGCAGGTTCAAATCCTGCCGACAATGAAAATGCATTTTTTTGACCCCTCCGGAGGTTGAAGTTTAGTCGTGTTTCTTATACCAATCGCATCCTCTCAGATCTCCGCAAGTACATAGGGATTAGTTGTCCATTTGGGATAGGACTGCAGGCCATCTATCCCACTTCACACCTTTACACACCTGGTTATCCAGCTTTCTAGCTCTATAGGCCACAGTAGCATAGGTTACAGGTTTGTAGTCAAGCCACAGATTTCAGGTGAGATCCCATGATACACTCAACAATACAACAACACGATTCTCATGAATAACCATGAAGCCATTTGCTAAGATTTCCCCCATTTTGACATGTGGAAACCTGTTGTCACTCTTACCCTGACGGGAAGCTCCAGACACTTTTTTGGTCCTATCTGATGCATTTTTAAATTCATGTCAAATTGGCCATATTCTGAAGACACTCTTAGGCTGCAGGGTAATCGAACTGGCCACATCTAAAGTCAAGCCACAGGTAACAGGTGAGAAACCTTGTTAAACCCTAAAAGAAAAAGAAAAACTTGATTGCATTGAAAATAACCATTAAGTCATTCAGGTCGCAGACTCCCCTATAGGCATGGTTTGAAACCCCCTCCTGACAATTTTTTAGCGCCTGCATGTCATGCACCTTTGTAAAATCCAGTTGAAAAATAAATGACTTAAGGTAACGTAAATGACACCTAGTTAATATGAGTAGTGAATAACTATCGTATTTTTAATATTCTGCAAAAACAGCTAGTTGATGAGAGGCTGAAAGAGAATTGCAAGAATCGCGCAATTTCACAGGCGGGCCCCAAACAGGCAAATAACAAAAATAATCTCGGAACGCAGAACTCGTCGGTCGTTGTCAGTGGATTGTATTGGCGGGAAGAACAAAAATATCGTCTGCAGGGTAATCAAAGTCGCCGCATCTAATGTCAAGTCACAGGTGAGCTGCCTTGTTAAACCCTAAAAATAAATAATAACACGATTGCGTTGAAATGACTCATTAAGCCATTTGTAAGGATTTCCCCCATGTGGACCTGTTGTCACTCTTACCCTGATGGTTGCTGATATTTCCAGACACTTTTTCAGTCTTATCTGAGGAATTTTATCATTTATATCAGAATGGCCATATTCTGATGCCAGTTTAGCGCTCATTCAATGACGATTTACTACTCTTTCCCATTGAAGGCCATATTGAGGTTAAATCAATGACTGGACTTTTTAATTTATAAAAACAAATGACTATTGAAAGTGCAAGTCAGTATCGTGCATATTTGTTCTGGTCTCTGTGGTGATTTTAGAGCGTATATTTCTACTTTTACCGCATACACTTTAACCCGATACCCAGTTACTGTGCTGTAGTCAGGATGGCCGAGCGGTCTAAGGCGCTGCGTTCAGGTCGCAGTCTCCCATGGAGGCGTGGGTTCAAATCCCACTTCTCACAGTTTTTTAGTGCCTCTCAGGAGTCATGCTGTTCAGCAGTAATAATAAGAATGATGAAATAACAACTTCACACAGTGAAATAACAATTCATAATAAACACTCTCAAATGCAGACCTTCTGGAGCTGAGCAAAGATCAAGGTTGAATTAGAAAACAGCTGGACTTAATAACAAATGAATGAGGGGAACATTTTGTGTTATTGCATTATAATGAGTTACTGCATTATCTTTCAGTTGTTAAATTTCACTTTCTGTAGGCTATGCCTGTTGGCCCATTCACTCCTAACAAGCTTGTTTTCTTCTGTCAATGTTGTCGTGGCCGAGTGGTTAAGGCGATGGACTAGAAATCCATTAGGATCTTCCTGCGCAGGTTCAAATCCTGCCGACAACGAAAATGTATTTTTTTGACCCCTCCGGAGGTTGAAGTTTAGTCGTGTTTCTTATACCAATCGCATCCTCTCAGATCTCCGCAAGTACATAGGGATTAGTTGTCCATTTGGGATAGGACTGCAGGCCATCTATCCCACTTCACACCTTTACACACCTGGTTATCCAGCTTTCTAGCTCTATAGGCCACAGTAGCATAGGTTACAGGTTTGTAGTCAAGCCACAGATTTCAGGTGAGATCCCATGATACACTCAACAATACAACAACACGATTCTCATGAATAACCATGAAGCCATTTGCTAAGATTTCCCCCATTTTGACATGTGGAAACCTGTTGTCACTCTTACCCTGACGGGAAGCTCCAGACACTTTTTTGGTCCTATCTGAGGCATTTTTAAATTCATGTCAAATTGGCCATATTCTGAAGACACTCTTAGGCTGCAGGGTAATCGAACTGGCCACATCTAAAGTCAAGCCACAGGTAACAGGTGAGAAACCTTGTTAAACCCTAAAAGAAAAAGAAAAACTTGATTGCATTGAAAATAACCATTAAGTCATTCAGGTCGCAGACTCCCCTATAGGCATGGTTTGAAACCCCCTCCTGACAATTTTTTAGCGCCTGCATGTCATGCACCTTTGTAAAATCCAGTTGAAAAATAAATGACTTAAGGTAACGTAAATGACACCTAGTTAATATGAGTAGTGAATAACTATCGTATTTTTAATATTCTGCAAAAACAGCTAGTTGATGAGAGGCTGAAAGAGAATTGCAAGAATCGCGCAATTTCACAGGCGGGCCCCAAACAGGCAAATAACAAAAATAATCTCGGAACGCAGAACTCGTCGGTCGTTGTCAGTGGATTGTATTGGCGGGAAGAACAAAAATATCGTCTGCAGGGTAATCAAAGTCGCCGCATCTAATGTCAAGTCACAGGTGAGCTGCCTTGTTAAACCCTAAAAATAAATAATAACACGATTGCGTTGAAATGACTCATTAAGCCATTTGTAAGGATTTCCCCCATGTGGACCTGTTGTCACTCTTACCCTGATGGTTGCTGATATTTCCAGACACTTTTTCAGTCTTATCTGAGGAATTGTATCATTTATATCAGAATGGCCATATTCTGATGCCAGTTTAGCGCTCATTCAATGACGATTTACTACTCTTTCCCATTGAAGGCCATATTGAGGTTAAATCAATGACTGGACTTTTTAATTTATAAAAACAAATGACTATTGAAAGTGCAAGTCAGTATCGTGCATATTTGTTCTGGTCTCTGTGGTGATTTTAGAGCGTTGTTCATATTTCTACTTTTACCGCATACACTTTAACCCGATACCCAGTTACTGTGCTGTAGTCAGGATGGCCGAGCGGTCTAAGGCGCTGCGTTCAGGTCGCAGTCTCCCATGGAGGCGTGGGTTCAAATCCCACTTCTCACAGTTTTTTAGTGCCTCTCAGGAGTCATGCTGTTCAGCAGTAATAATAAGAATGATGAAATAACAACTTCACACAGTGAAATAACAATTCATAATAAACACTCTCAAATGCAGACCTTCTGGAGCTGAGCAAAGATCAAGGTTAAATTAGAAAACAGCTGGACTTAATAACAAATGAATGAGGGGAACATTTTGTGTTATTGCATTATAATGAGTTACTGCATTATCTTTCAGTTGTTAAATTTCACTTTCTGTAGGCTATGACTGTTGGCCCATTCACTCCTAACAAGCTTGTTTTCTTCTGTCAACGTTGTCGTGGCCGAGTGGTTAAGGCGATGGACTAGAAATCCATTAGGATCTTCCTGCGCAGGTTCAAATCCTGCCGACAACGAAAATGTATTTTTTTGACCCCTCCGGAGGTTGAAGTTTAGTCGTGTTTCTTATACCAATCGCATCCTCTCAGATCTCCGCAAGTACATAGGGATTAGTTGTCCATTTGGGATAGGACTGCAGGCCATCTATCCCACTTCACACCTTTACACACCTGGTTATCCAGCCTTCTAGCTCTATAGGCCACAGTAGCATAGGTTACAGGTTTGTAGTCAAGCCACAGATTTCAGGTGAGATCCCATGATACACTCAACAATACAACAACACGATTCTCATGAATAACCATGAAGCCATTTGCTAAGATTTCCCCCATTTTGACATGTGGAAACCTGTTGTCACTCTTACCCTGACGGGAAGCTCCAGACACTTTTTTGGTCCTATCTGAGGCATTTTTAAATTCATGTCAAATTGGCCATATTCTGAAGACACTCTTAGGCTGCAGGGTAATCGAACTGGCCACATCTAAAGTCAAGCCACAGGTAACAGGTGAGAAACCTTGTTAAACCCTAAAAGAAAAAGAAAAACTTGATTGCATTGAAAATAACCATTAAGTCATTCAGGTCGCAGACTCCCCTATAGGCATGGTTTGAAACCCCCTCCTGACAATTTTTTAGCGCCTGCATGTCATGCACCTTTGTAAAATCCAGTTGAAAAATAAATGACTTAAGGTAACGTAAATGACACCTAGTTAATATGAGTAGTGAATAACTATCGTATTTTTAATATTCTGCAAAAACAGCTAGTTGATGAGAGGCTGAAAGAGAATTGCAAGAATCGCGCAATTTCACAGGCGGGCCCCAAACAGGCAAATAACAAAAATAATCTCGGAACGCAGAACTCGTCGGTCGTTGTCAGTGGATTGTATTGGCGGGAAGAACAAAAATATCGTCTGCAGGGTAATCAAAGTCGCCGCATCTAATGTCAAGTCACAGGTGAGCTGCCTTGTTAAACCCTAAAAATAAATAATAACACGATTGCGTTGAAATGACTCATTAAGCCATTTGTAAGGATTTCCCCCATGTGGACCTGTGTTGTCACTCTTACCCTGATGGTTGCTGATATTTCCAGACACTTTTTCAGTCTTATCTGAGGAATTGTATCATTTATATCAGAATGGCCATATTCTGATGCCAGTTTAGCGCTCATTCAATGACGATTTACTACTCTTTCCCATTGAAGGCCATATTGAGGTTAAATCAATGACTGGACTTTTTAATTTATAAAAACAAATGACTATTGAAAGTGCAAGTCAGTATCGTGCATATTTGTTCTGGTCTCTGTGGTGATTTTAGAGCGTTGTTCATATTTCTACTTTTACCGCATACACTTTAACCCGATACCCAGTTACTGTGCTGTAGTCAGGATGGCCGAGCGGTCTAAGGCGCTGCGTTCAGGTCGCAGTCTCCCATGGAGGCGTGGGTTCAAATCCCACTTCTCACAGTTTTTTAGTGCCTCTCAGGAGTCATGCTGTTCAGCAGTAATAATAAGAATGATGAAATAACAACTTCACACAGTGAAATAACAATTCATAATAAACACTCTCAAATGCAGACCTTCTGGAGCTGAGCAAAGATCAAGGTTAAATTAGAAAACAGCTGGACTTAATAACAAATGAATGAGGGGAACATTTTGTGTTATTGCATTATAATGAGTTACTGCATTATCTTTCAGTTGTTAAATTTCACTTTCTGTAGGCTATGACTGTTGGCCCATTCACTCCTAACAAGCTTGTTTTCTTCTGTCAACGTTGTCGTGGCCGAGTGGTTAAGGCGATGGACTAGAAATCCATTAGGATCTTCCTGCGCAGGTTCAAATCCTGCCGACAACGAAAATGTATTTTTTTGACCCCTCCGGAGGTTGAAGTTTAGTCGTGTTTCTTATACCAATCGCATCCTCTCAGATCTCCGCAAGTACATAGGGATTAGTTGTCCATTTGGGATAGGACTGCAGGCCATCTATCCCACTTCACACCTTTACACACCTGGTTATCCAGCCTTCTAGCTCTATAGGCCACAGTAGCATAGGTTACAGGTTTGTAGTCAAGCCACAGATTTCAGGTGAGATCCCATGATACACTCAACAATACAACAACACGATTCTCATGAATAACCATGAAGCCATTTGCTAAGATTTCCCCCATTTTGACATGTGGAAACCTGTTGTCACTCTTACCCTGACGGGAAGCTCCAGACACTTTTTTGGTCCTAACTGAGGCATTTTTAAATTCATGTCAAATTGGCCATATTCTGAAGACACTCTTAGGCTGCAGGGTAATCGAACTGGCCACATCTAAAGTCAAGCCACAGGTAACAGGTGAGAAACCTTGTTAAACCCTAAAAGAAAAAGAAAAAACTTGATTGCATTGAAAATAACCATTAAGTCATTCAGGTCGCAGACTCCCCTATAGGCATGGTTTGAAACCCCCTCCTGACAACTTTTTAGCGCCTGCATGTCATGCACCTTTGTAAAATCCAGTTGAAAAATAAATGACTTAAGGTAACGTAAATGACACCTAGTTAATATGAGTAGTGAATAACTATCGTATTTTTAATATTCTGCAAAAACAGCTAGTTGATGAGAGGCTGAAAGAGAATTGCAAGAATCGCGCAATTTCACAGGCGGGCCCCAAACAGGCAAATAACAAAAATAATCTAGGAACGCAGAACTCGTCGGTCGTTGTCAGTGGATTGTATTGGCGGGAAGAACAAAAATATCGTCTGCAGGGTAATCAAAGTCGCCGCATCTAATGTCAAATCACAGGTGAGCTGCCTTGTTAAACCCTGAAAATAAATAATAACACGATTGCGTTGAAATGACTCATTAAGCCATTTGTAAGGATTTCCCCCATGTGGACCTGTTGTCACTCTTACCCTGATGGTTGCTGATATTTCCAGACACTTTTTCAGTCTTATCTGAGGAATTTTATCATTTATATCAGAATGGCCATATTCTGATGCCAGTTTAGCGCTCATTCAATGACGATTTACTACTCGTTCCCATTGAAGGCCATATTGAGGTTAAATCAATGACTGGACTTTTTAATTTATAAAAACAAATGACTATTGAAAGTGCAAGTCAGTATCGTGCATAGTTGTTCTGGTCTCTGTGGTGATTTTAGAGCGTTGTTCATATTTCTACTTTTACCGCATACACTTTAACCCGATACCCAGTTACTGTGCTGTAGTCAGGATGGCCGAGCGGTCTAAGGCGCTGCGTTCAGTTCGCAGTCTCCCATGGAGGCGTGGGTTCAAATCCCACTTCTGACAGTTTTTTAGTGCCTCTCAGGAGTCATGCTGCTCAGCAGTAATAATAAGAATGATGAAATAACAACTTCACACAGTGAAATAACAATTCATAATAAACACTCTCAAATGCAGACCTTCTGGAGCTGAGCAAAGATCAAGGTTAAATAAGAAAACAGCTGGACTTAATAACAAATGAATGAGGGGAACATTTTGCGTTATTGCATTATAATGAGTTACTGCATTATCTTTCAGTTGTTAAATTTCACTTTCTGTAGGCTATGCCTGTTGGCCCATTCACTCCTAACAAGCTTGTTTTCTTCTGTCAGCGTTGTCGTGGCCGAGTGGTTAAGGCGATGGACTAGAAATCCATTAGGATCTTCCTGCGCAGGTTCAAATCCTGCCGACAACGAAAATGCATTTTTTTGACCCCTCCGGAGGTTGAAGTTTAGTCGTGTTTCTTATACCAATCGCATCCTCTCAGATCTCCGCAAGTACATAGGGATTAGATGTCCATTTGGGATAGGACTGCAGGCCATCTGTCCCACTTCACACCTTTACACACCTGGTTATCCAGCCTTCTAGCTCTATAGGCCACAGTAGCATAGGTTACAGGTTTGTAGTCAAGCCACAGATTTCAGGTGAGATCCCATGATACACTCAACAATACAACAACACGATTCTCATGAATAACCATGAAGCCATTTGCTAAGATTTCCCCCATTTTGACATGTGGAAACCTGTTGTCACTCTTACCCTGACGGGAAGCTCCAGACACTTTTTTGGTCCTATCTGAGGCATTTTTAAAATCATGTCAAATTGGCCATATTCTGAAGACACTCTTAGGCTGCAGGGTAATCGAACTGGCCACATCTAAAGTCAAGCCACAGGTAACAGGTGAGAAACCTTGTTAAACCCTAAAAGAAAAAGAAAAAACTTGATTGCATTGAAAATAACCATTAAGTCATTCAGGTCGCAGACTCCCCTATAGGCATGGTTTGAAACCCCCTCCTGACAATTTTTTAGCGCCTGCATGTCATGCACCTTTGTAAAATCCAGTTGAAAAATAAATGACTTAAGGTAACGTAAATGACACCTAGTTAATATGAGTAGTGAATAACTATCGTATTTTTAATATTCTGCAAAAACAGCTAGTTGATGAGAGGCTGAAAGAGAATTGCAAGAATCGCGCAATTTCACAGGTGGGCCCCAAACAGGCAAATAACAAAAATAATCTCGGAACGCAGAACTCGTCGGTCGTTGTCAGTGGATTGTATTGGCGGGAAGAACAAAAATATTGTCTGCAGGGTAATCAAAGTCGCCGCATCTAATGTCAAGACACAGGTGAGCTGCCTTGTTAAACCCTAAAAATAAATAATAACACGATTGCGTTGAAATGACCCATTAAGCCATTTGTAAGGATTTCCCCCATTTGGACCTGTTGTCACTCTTACCCTGATGGTTGCTGATATTTCCAGACACTTTTTCAGTCTTATCTGAGGAATTTTATCATTTATATCAGAATGGCCATATTCTGATGCCAGTTTAGCGCTCATTCAATGACGATTTACTACTCTTTCCCATTGAAGGCCATATTGAGGTTAAATCAATGACTGGACTTTTTAATTTATAAAAACAAATGACTATTGAAAGTGCAAGTCAGTATCGTGCATAGTTGTTCTGGTCTCTGTGGTGATTTTAGAGCGTTGTTCATATTTCTACTTTTACCGCATACACTTTAACCCGATACCCAGTGACTGTGCTGTAGTCAGGATGGCCGAGCGGTCTAAGGCGCTGCGTTCAGGTCGCAGTCTCCCATGGAGGCGTGGGTTCAAATCCCACTTCTGACAGTTTTTTAGTGCCTCTCAGGAGTCATGCTGCTCAGCAGTAATAATAAGAATGATGAAATAACAACTTCACACAGTGAAATAACAATTCATAATAAACACTCTCAAATGCAGACCTACTGGAGCTGAGCAAAGATCAAGGTTAAATAAGAAAACAGCTGGACTTAATAACAAATGAATGAGGGGAACATTTTGTGTTATTGCATTATAATGAGTTACTGCATTATCTTTCAGTTGTTAAATTTCACTTTCTGTAGGCTATGCCTGTTGGCCCATTCACTCCTAACAAGCCTGTTTCCTTCTGTCAATGTTGTCGTGGCCGAGTGGTTAAGGTGATGGACTAGAAATCCATTAGGATCTTCCTGTGTAGGTTCAAATCCTGCCTACAAAGAAAATGCATTTTTTTGACCCCTCCGGAGGTTGAGGTTTAGTCGTGTTTCTTATACCAATCGCATCCTCTCAGATCTCCGCAAGTACATAGGGATTAGTTGTCCATTTGGGGTAGGACTGCAGGCCATCTATCCCACTTCACACCTTTACACACCTGGTTATCCAGCCTTCTAGCTCTATAGGCCACAGTTGCATAGGTTACAGGTTTGTAGTCAAGCCACAGATTTCAGGTGAGATCCCATGATACACTCAACAATACAACAACACGATTCTCATGAATAACCATTAAGCCATTTGCTAAGATTACCCCATTTTGACATGTGGAAACCTGTTGTCACTCTTACCCTGACGGGAAGCTCCAGACACTTTTTTGGTCCTATCTGAGGCATTTTTAAATTCATGTCAAATTGGCCATATTCTGAAGACACTCTTATAGTCTGCAGGGTAATCGAACTGGCCACATCTAAAGTCAAGCCACAGGTAACAGGTGAGAAACCTTGTTAAACCCTAAAAGAAAAAGAAAAAACTTGATTGCATTGAAAATAACCATTAAGTCATTCAGGTCGCAGCTCCCCTATAGACATGGTTTGAAACCCCCTCCTGACAACTTTTTAGCGCCTGCATGTCATGCACCTTTGTAAAATCCAGTTGAAAAATAAATGACTTAAGGTAAAGTAAATGACACCTAGTTAATATGAGTAGTGAATAACTATCGTATTTTTAATATTCTGCAAAAACAGCTAGTTGATGAGAGGCTGAAAGAGAATTGCAAGAATCGCGCAATTTCACAGGCGGGCCCCAAACAGGCAAATAACAAAAATAATCTCGGAACACAGAACTCGTCGGTCGTTGTCAGTGGATTGTATTGGCGGGAAGAACAAAAATATCGTCTGCAGGGTAATCGAAGTCGCCGCATCTAATGTCAAGTCACAGGTGAGCTGCCTTGTTAAACCCTAAAAATAAATAATAACACGATTGCGTTGAAATGACCCATTAAGCCATTTGTAAGGATTTCCCCCATGTGGACCTGTTGTCACTCTTACCCTGATGGTTGCTGATATTTCCAGACACTTTTTCAGTCTTATCTGAGGAATTTTATCATTTATATCAGAATGGCCATATTCTGATGCCAGTTTAGCGCTCATTCAATGGCGATTTACTACTCTTTCCCATTGAAGGCCATATTGAGGTTAAATCAATGACTGGACTTTTTAATTTATAAAAACAAATGACTATTGAAAGTGCAAGTCAGTATCGTGCATAGTTGTTCTGGTCTCTGTGGGAATTTTAGAGCGTTGTTCATATTTCTACTTTTACCGCATACACTTTAACCCGATACCCAGTTACTGTGCTGTAGTCAGGATGGCCGAGCGGTCTAAGGCGCTGCGTTCAGGTCGCAGTCTCCCATGGAGGCGTGGGTTCAAAACCCACTTCTGACAGTTTTTTAGTGCCTCTCAGGAGTCATGCTGCTCAGCAGTAATAATAAGAATGATGAAATAACAACTTCACACAGTGAAATAACAATTCATAATAAACACTCTCAAATGCAGACCTACTGGAGCTGAGCAAAGATCAAGGTTAAATAAGAAAACAGCTGGACTTAATAACAAATGAATGAGGGGAACATTTTGTGTTATTGCATTATAATGAGTTACTGCATTATCTTTCAGTTGTTAAATTTCACTTTCTGTAGGCTATGCCTGTTGGCCCATTCACTCCTAACAAGACTGTTTTCTTCTGTCAACGTTGTCGTGGCCGAGTGGTTAAGGCGATGGACTAGAAATCCATTAGGATCTTCCTGTGTAGGTTCAAATCCTGCCTACAAAGAAAATGCATTTTTTTGACCCCTCCGGAGGTTGAGGTTTAGTCGTGTTTCTTATACCAATCGCATCCTCTCAGATCTCCGCAAGTACATAGGGATTAGTTGTCCATTTGGGGTAGGACTGCAGGCCATCTATCCCACTTCACACCTTTACACACCTGGTTATCCAGCCTTCTAGCTCTATAGGCCACAGTTGCATAGGTTACAGGTTTGTAGTCAAGCCACAGATTTCAGGTGAGATCCCATGATACACTCAACAATACAACAACACGATTCTCATGAATAACCATTAAGCCATTTGCTAAGATTACCCCATTTTGACATGTGGAAACCTGTTGTCACTCTTACCCTGACGGGAAGCTCCAGACACTTTTTTGGTCCTATCTGAGGCATTTTTAAATTCATGTCAAATTGGCCATATTCTGAAGACACTCTTATAGTCTGCAGGGTAATCGAACTGGCCACATCTAAAGTCAAGCCACAGGTAACAGGTGAGAAACCTTGTTAAACCCTAAAAGAAAAAGAAAAACTCGATTGCATTGAAAATAACCATTAAGTCATTCAGGTCGCAGACTCCCCTATAGGCATGGTTTGAAACCCCCTCCTGACAACTTTTTAGCGCCTGCATGTCATGCACCTTTGTAAAATCCAGTTGAAAAATAAATGACTTAAGGTAACGTAAATGACACCTAGTTAATATGAGTAGTGAATAACTATCGTATTTTTAATATTCTGCAAAAACAGCTAGTTGATGAGAGGCTGAAAGAGAATTGCAAGAATCGTGCAATTTCACAGGCGGGCCCCAAACAGGCAAATAACAAAAATAACCTCGGAACGCAGAACTCGTCGGTTGTTGTCAGTGGATTGTATTGGCGGGAAGAACAAAAATATCGTCTGCAGGGTAATCGAAGTCGCCGCATCTAATGTCAAGTCACAGGTCAGCTGCCTTGTTAAACCCTAAAAATAAATAATAACACGATTGCGTTGAAATGACCCATTAAGCCATTTGTAAGGATTTCCCCCATGTGGACCTGTTGTCACTCTTACCCTGATGGTTGCTGATATTTCCAGACACTTTTTCAGTCTTATCTGAGGAATTTTATCATTTATATCAGAATGGCCATATTCTGATGTCAGTTTAGCGCTCATTCAATGGCGATTTACTACTCTTTCCCATTGAAGGCCATATTGAGGTTAAATCAATGACTGGACTTTTTAATTTATAAAAACAAATGACTATTGAAAGTGCAAGTCAGTATCGTGCATAGTTGTTCTGGTCTCTGTGGTGATTTTAGAGCTTTGTTCATACTTCTACTTTTACCGCATACACTTTAAACCGATACCCAGTTACTGTGCTGTAGTCAGGATGGCCGAGCGGTCTAAGGCGCTGCGTTCAGGTCGCAGTCTCCCATGGAGGCGTGTGTTCAAATCCCACTTCTGACAGTTTTTTAGTGCCTCTCAGGAGCCATGCTGCTCAGCAGTAATAATAAGAATGATGAAATAACAACTTCACACAGTGAAATAACAATTCATAATAAACACTCTCAAATGCAGACCTTCTGGAGCTGAGCAAAGATCAAGGTTAAATAAGAAAACAGCTGGACTTAATAACAAATGAATGAGGGGAACATTTTGTGTTATTGCATTATAATGAGTTACTGCATTATCTTTCAGTTGTTAAATTTCACTTTCTGTAGGCTATGCCTGTTGGCCCATTCACTCCTAACAAGCCTGTTTTCTTCTGTCAACGTTGTCGTGGCCGAGTGGTTAAGGCGATGGACTAGAAATCCATTAGGATGTTCCTGCGCAGGTTCAAATCCTGCCGACAACGAAAATGCTTTTTTTTTGACCCCTCCGGAGGTTGAAGTTTTGTCGTGTTTCTTATACCAATCGCATCCTCTCAGATCTCCGCAAGTACATAGGGATTAGTTGTCCATTTGGGATAGGACTGTAGGCCATCTGTCCCACTTCACACCTTTACACACCTGGTTATCCAGCCTTCTAGCTCTATAGGCCACAGTAGCATAGGTTACAGGTTTGTAGTCAAGCCACAGATTTCAGATGAGATCCCATGATACACTCAACAATACAACAACACGATTCTCATGAATAACCATTAAGCCATTTGCTAAGATTTCCCCCATTTTGACATGTGGAAACCTGTTGTCACTCTTACCCTGACGGGAAGCTCCAGACACTTTTTTGGTCCTATCTGAGGCATTTTTAAATTCATGTCAAATTGGCCATATTCTGAAGACACTCTTATAGTCTGCAGGGTAATCGAACTGGCCACATCTAAAGTCAAGCCACAGGTAACAGGTGAGAAACCTTGTTAAACCCTAAAATAAAAATAAAAAACTTGATTGCATTGAAAATAACCATTAAGTCATTCAGGTCGCAGACTCCCCTATAGGCATGGTTGGAAACCCCCTCCTAACAACTTTTTAGCGCCTGCATGTCATGCACCTTTGTAAAATCCAGTTGAAAAATAAATGACTTAAGGTAACGTAAATGACACCTAGTTAATATGAGTAGTGAATAACTATCCTATTTTTAATATTCTGCAAAAACAGCTAGTTGATGAGAGGCTGAAAGAGAATTGCAAGAATCGCGCAATTTCACAGGCGGGCCCCAAACAGGCAAATAACAAAAATGATCTCGGAACGCAGAACTCGTCGGTCGTTGTCAGTGGATTGTATTGGCGGGAAGAACAAGAATATCGTCTGCAGGGTAATCGAAGTCGCCGCATCTAATGTCAAGTCACAGGTGAGCTGCCTTGTTAAACCCTAAAAATAAATAATAACACGATTGCGTTGAAATGACCCATTAAGCCATTTGTAAGGATTTCCCCCATGTGGACCTGTTGTCACTCTTACCCTGATGGTTGCTGATATTTCCAGACACTTTTTCAGTCTTATCTGAGGAATTATATCATTTATATCAGAATGGCCATATTCTGATGCCAGTTTAGCGCTCATTCAATGGCGATTTACTACTCTTTCCCATTGAAGGCCATATTGAGGTTAAATCAATGACTGGACTTTTTAATTTATAAAAACAAATGACTATTGAAAGTGCAAGTCAGTATCGTGCATAGTTGTTCTGGTCTCTGTGGTGATTTTAGAGCTTTGTTCATACTTCTACTTTTACCGCATACACTTTAAACCGATACCCAGTTACTGTGCTGTAGTCAGGATGGCCGAGCGGTCTAAGGCGCTGCGTTCAGGTCGCAGTCTCCCATGGAGGCGTGGGTTCAAATCCCACTTCTGACAGTTTCTTAGTGCCTCTCAGGAGTCATGCTGCTCAGCAGTAATAATAAGAATGATGAAATAACAACTTCACACAGTGAAATAACAATTCATAATAAACACTCTCAAATGCAGACCTTCTGGAGCTGAGCAAAGATCAAGGTTAAATAAGAAAACAGCTGGACTTAATAACAAATGAATGAGGGGAACATTTTGTGTTATTGCATTATAATGAGTTACTGCATTATCTTTCAGTTGTTAAATTTCACTTTCTGTAGGCTATGCCTGTTGGCCCATTCACTCCTAACAAGCCTGTATTCTTCTGTCAACGTTGTCGTGGCCGAGTGGTTAAGGCGATGGACTAGAAATCCGTTAGGATCTTCCTGCGCAGGTTCAAATCCTGCCGACAACGAAAATGCTTTTTTTTGACCCCTCCGGAGGTTGAAGTTTAGTCGTGTTTCTTATACCAATCGCATCCTCTCAGATCTCCGCAAGTACATAGGGATTAGTTGTCCATTTGGGATAGGACTGCAGGCCATCTATCCCACTTCACACCTTTACACACCTGGTTATCCAGCCTTCTAGCTCTATAGGCCACAGTAGCATAGGTTACAGGTTTGTAGTCAAGCCACAGATTTCAGGTGAGATCCCATGATACACTCAACAATACAACAACACGATTCTCATGAATAACCATGAAGCCATTTGCTAAGATTTCCCCCATTTTGACATGTGGAAACCTGTTGTCACTCTTACCCTGACGGGAAGCTCCGGACACTTTTTTGGTCCTATCTGAGGCATTTATAAATTCATGTCAAATTGGCCATATTCTGAAGACACTCTTAGGCTGCAGGGTAATCGAACTGGCCACATCTAAAGTCAAGCCACAGGTAACAGGTGAAAAACCTTGTTAAACCCTAAAAGAAAAAGAAAAAACTCGATTGCATTGAAAATAACCATTAAGTCATTCAGGTCGCAGGCATAGGCATGGTTTGAAACCCCCTCCTGACAATTTTTTAGCGCCTGCATGTCATGCACCTTTGTAAAATCCAGTTTGAAAAATAAATGACTTAAGGTAACGTAAATGACACCTAGTTAATATGAGTAGTGAATAACTATCATATTTTTAATATTCTGCAAAAACAGCTAGTTGATGAGAGGCTGAAAGAGAATTGCAAGAATCGCGCAATTTCACAGGCAGGCCCCAAACAGGCAAATAACAAAAATAATCTCGGAACGCAGAACTCGTCGGTCGTTGTCAGTGGATTGTATTGGCGGGAAGAACAAAAATATCGTCTGCAGGGTAATCAAAGTCGCCGCATCTAATGTCAAGTCACAGGTGAGCTGCCTTGTTAAACCCTAAAAATAAATAATAACACGATTGCGTTGAAATGACTCATTAAGCCATTTGTAAGGATTTCCCCCATGTGGACCTGTTGTCACTCTTACCCTGATGGTTGCTGATATTTCCAGACACTTTTTCAGTCTTATCTGAGGAATTTTATCATTTATATCAGAATGGCCATATTCTGATGCCAGTTTTGCGCTCATTCAATGACGATTTACTACTCTTTCCCATTGAAGGCCATATTGAGGTTAAATCAATGACTGGACTTTTTAATTTATAAAAACAAATGACTATTGAAAGTGCAAGTCAGTATCGTGCATAGTTGTTCTGGTCTCTGTGGTGATTTTAGAGCGTTGTTCATATTTCTACTTTTACCGCATACACTTTAACCCGGTACCCGGTTACTGTGCTGTAGTCAGGATGGCCGAGCGGTCTAAGGCGCTGCGTTCAGGTCGCAGTCTCCCATGGAGGAGTGGGTTCAAATCCCACTTCTGACAGTGTTTTAGTGCCTCTCAGGAGTCATGCTGCTCAGCAGTAATAATAAGAATGATGAAATAACAACTTCACACAGTGAAATAACAATTCATTATAAACACTCTCAAATGCAGACCTTCTGGAGCTGAGCAAAGATCAATGTTAAATAAGAAAACAGCTGGACTTAATAACAAATGAATGAGGGGAACATTTTGTGTTATTGCATTATAATGAGTTACTGCATTATCTTTCAGTTGTTAAATTTCACTTTCTGTAGGCTATGCCTGTTGGCCCATTCACTCCTAACAAGCTTGTTTTCTTCTGTCAACGTTATCGTGGCCGAGTGGTTAAGGCGATGGACTAGAAATCCATTAGGATATTCCTGCGCAGGTTCAAATCCTGCCGACAACAAAAATGTATTTTTTTGACCCCTCCGGAGGTTGAAGTTTAGTCGTGTTTCTTATACCAATCGCATCCTCTCAGATCTCCGCAAGTACATAGGGATTAGTTGTCCATTTGGGATAGGACTGCAGGCCATCTGTCCCACTTCACACCTTTACACACCTGGTTATCCAGCCTTCTAGCTCTATAGGCCACAGTAGCATAGGTTACAGGTTTGTAGTCAAGCCACAGATTTCAGGTGAGATCCCATGATACACTCAACAATACAACAACACGATTCTCATGAATAACCATGAAGCCATTTGCTAAGATTTCCCCCATTTTGACATGTGGAAACCTGTTGTCACTCTTACCCTGACGGGAAGCTCCAGACACTTTTTTGGTCCTATCTGAGGCATTTTTAAATTCATGTCAAATTGGCCATATTCTGAAGACACTCTTATAGTCTGCAGGGTAATCGAACTGGCCACATCTAAAGTCAAGCCACAGGTAACAGGTGAGAAACCTTGTTAAACCCTAAAAGAAAAAGAAAAACTCGATTGCATTGAAAATAACCATTAAGTCATTCAGGTCGCAGACTCCCCTATAGGCATGGTTTGAAACCCCCTCCTGACAACTTTTTAGCTCCTGCATGTCATGCACCTTTGTAAAATCCAGTTGAAAAATAAATGACTTAAGGTAACGTAAATGACACCTAGTTAACCTCTCTGATCTCCCAAACCCGGATCCGGTATCGTGACTACAGCCTCAAGCTCATTACCATAACGCAACGTTAACTATTCATGAAAATCGCAAATTAAATGAAATAAATATGCCATCTCGCAAGCTTAGCCTTTTGTAAACAACACTGTCATCTCAGATTTTCAAAATATGCTTCTCAACCATAGGAAAACAATAATTTGTGTAACAGTAGCTAGCAAACAAAGGATTTAGCGTTAGCATTAGCGTTAGCATCCAGCACGCAACATTTCAACAAAAACATAAAAGCCTTCAAATAAAATAATTTACCTTTGAAGAACTTCTGATGTTTTCAATGAGGATACTCTCAGTTGGATAGCAGATGCTCAGTTTTTCCAAAAAGATTCTTTGTGTATTAGAAATAGCTCCGTTTTATACATCACATTTGGCTACCAAAAAAAACCCGAAAATTCAGTCCTCAAAACGCAAACTTTTTTCCAAATTAACTCCATAATATCGACTGAAAACATGGCAAACGTTGTTTAGAATCAATCATCAAGGTGTTTTTCACATATCTCTTCATTGATACATCGTTCTTGGACACATGCTTTCTCCCCTGAATCAAATGGTAAAGTACAAGCAGCTGGCAATTGCGCACCGAATTCCACGCAGGACACCAGGCGGACACTTGGAAAATGTAGTCTCTTATGGTCAATCTTCCAATGATATGCCTACAAATACGTCACAATGCTGCTAAGACCTTGGGCGAACGACAGAAAGTGTAGGCTCATTCCTTGCGCAATCACAGCCATATAAGGAGACAATGGAAAACAGAGCTTCAGAAATTCTGCTAATTCCTGGTTGATGCATCATCTTGGTTTCGCCTGTAGAATGAGTTCTGGGGCACTTACAGACAAAATCTTTGCAGATTCTGAAACTTCAGAGTGTTTTCTTTCCAAAACTGTCAAGAATATGCATAGTCGAGCATCTTTTCGTGACAAAATATCGCGCTTAAAACGGGAACGTTTTTTATCCAAAAATGAAATAGCGCCCCTAGAGATCTAACAGGCTAATAACATCAGCTGAAATGCACCCAAAACGTCCTCTGGTCCGGAAAAGTTGCGCATCAAAACTTCAAAATTACATATTATATGTCGACTAAACAGGTCAAACTAAGTGCAGAAGCAAGCTTTATGATGTTTTAGACACACAAAACAAACTTCAATCGGCCATCGTCTGCCCCTCTCTTGAGTGCTGGAACAAAGGAATGGCTGGGACCAATTCGCGCCCCTACGCACAGCCTATTTTCTCGTGGCACGCACTAATTTCACTCCCATAGGGTCAATTCTCGCGGGATTTGAACGATTCAAAGCTCTACTGAAAGAGGACATCTAGCGGAAGAGATAGAAAGTCTCCCCAGAATCATAACTGGTTGGGAAGGGTGGGGGCCATGACGTCAAAGTTGCTCCAACTTTCATGGCCACAAAAACTAGTTTGGAAGAATGCCTGCCCTGTGAGTTCTGCTATACTTACAGACATAATTCCAACGGTTTTAGAATCTTTAGAGTGTTTTCTATCCAATAATAATTTTTATTTGCATATATTAGCAATTGTTGACAGATTTTTTTTTCAGTTTACTAGGGGTACCCAATCTCTCCAAAGGGGGCATATGTCTGCCATATCCTTAACAGGTTTTAAATCAATGACTGGACTTTTTAATTTGTAAAAACAAATGACTATTGAAAGTGCAAGTCAGTATCGTGCATAGTTGTTCTGGTCTCTGTGGTGATTTTAGAGCGTTGTTCATATTTCTACTTTTAACGCATACACTTTAACCCGATACCCAGTTACTGTGCTGTAGTCAGGATGGCCGAGCGGTCTAAGGCGCTGCGTTCAGGTCGCAGTCTCCCATGGAGGCATGGGTTCAAATCCCACTTCTGACAGTTTTTTAGTTCACACAGTGAAATAACAATTCATAATAAACACTCTCAAATGCAGACCCTATCTGAGGCATTTTTAAATTCATGTCAAATTGGCCATATTCTGAAGACACTCTTATAGTCTGCAGGGTAATCGAACTGGCCACATCTAAAGTCAAGCCACAGGTAACAGGTGAGAAACCTTGTTAAACCCTAAAAGAAAAAGAAAAACTCGATTGCATTGAAAATAACCATTAAGTCATTCAGGTCGCAGACTCCCCTATAGGCATGGTTTGAAACCCCCTCCTGACAACTTTTTAGCGCCTGCATGTCATGCACCTTTGTAAAATCCAGTTGAAAAATAAATGACTTAAGGTAACGTAAATGACACCTAGTTAACCTCTCTGATCTCCCAAACCCGGATCCGGTATCGTGACTACAGCCTCAAGCTCATTACCATAACGCAACGTTAACTATTCATGAAAATCGCAAATGAAATGAAATAAATATGCCATCTCGCAAGCTTAGCCTTTTGTAAACAACACTGTCATCTCAGATTTTCAAAATATGCTTCTCAACCATAGGAAAACAATAATTTGTGTAACAGTAGCTAGCAAACAAAGGATTTAGCGTTAGCATTAGCGTTAGCATCCAGCACGCAACATTTCAACAAAAACATAAAAGCCTTCAAATAAAATAATTTACCTTTGAAGAACTTCTGATGTTTTCAATGAGGATACTCTCAGTTGGATAGCAGATGCTCAGTTTTTCCAAAAAGATTCTTTGTGTATTAGAAATAGCTCCGTTTTATACATCACATTTGGTTACCAAAAAAAACCCGAAAATTCAGTCCTCAAAACGCAAACTTTTTTCCAAATTAACTCCATAATATCGACTGAAAACATGGCAAACGTTGTTTAGAATCAATCATCAAGGTGTTTTTCACATATCTCTTCATTGATACATCGTTCTTGGACACATGCTTTCTCCCCTGAATCAAATGGTAAAGTACAAGCAGCTGGCAATTGCGCACCGAATTCCACGCAGGACACAAGGCGGACACTTGGAAAATGTAGTCTCTTATGGTCAATCTTCCAATGATATGCCTACAAATACGTCACAATGCTGCTAAGACCTTGGGCGAACGACAGAAAGTGTAGGCTCATTCCTTGCGCAATCACAGCCATATAAGGAGACAATGGAAAACAGAGCTTCAGAAATTCTGCTAATTCCTGGTTGATGCATCATCTTGGTTTCGCCTGTAGAATGAGTTCTGGGGCACTTACAGACAAAATCTTTGCATATTCTGAAACTTCAGAGTGTTTTCTTTCCAAAACTGTCAGGAATATGCATAGTCGAGCATCTTTTCGTGACAAAATATTGCGCTTAAAACGGGAATGTTTTTTATCCAAAAATGAAATAGCGCCCCTAGAGATCTAAAAGGCTAATAACATCAGCTGAAATGCACCCAAAACGTCCTCTGGTCCGGAAAAGTTGCACATCAAAACTTCAAAATTACATATTATATGTCGACTAAACAGGTCAAACTAAGTGCAGAAGCAAGCTTTATGATGTTTTAGACACACAAAACAAACTTCAATCGGCCATCGTCTGCCCCTCTCTTGAGTGCTGGAACAAAGGAATGGCTGGGACCAATTCGCGCCCCTACGCACAGCCTATTTTCTCGTGGCACGCACTAATTTCACTCCCATAGGGTCAATTCTCGCGGGATTTGAACGATTCAAAGCTCTACTGAAAGAGGACATCTAGCGGAAGAGATAGAAAGTCTCCCCAGAATCATAACTGGTTGGGAAGGGTGGGGGCCATGACGTCAAAGTTGCTCCAACTTTCATGGCCACAAAAACTAGTTTGGAAGAATGCCTGCCCTGTGAGTTCTGCTATACTTACAGACATAATTCCAACGGTTTTAGAATCTTTAGAGTGTTTTCTATCCAATAATAATTTTTATTTGCATATATTAGCAATTGTTGACAGATTTTTTTTTCAGTTTACTAGGGGTACCCAATCTCTCCAAAGGGGGCATATGTCTGCCATATCCTTAACAGGTTTTAAATCAATGACTGGACTTTTTAATTTGTAAAAACAAATGACTATTGAAAGTGCAAGTCAGTATCGTGCATAGTTGTTCTGGTCTCTGTGGTGATTTTAGAGCGTTGTTCATATTTCTACTTTTAACGCATACACTTTAACCCGATACCCAGTTACTGTGCTGTAGTCAGGATGGCCGAGCGGTCTAAGGCGCTGCGTTCAGGTCGCAGTCTCCCATGGAGGCATGGGTTCAAATCCCACTTCTGACAGTTTTTTAGTTCACACAGTGAAATAACAATTCATAATAAACACTCTCAAATGCAGACCCTATCTGAGGCATTTTTAAATTCATGTCAAATTGGCCATATTCTGAAGACACTCTTATAGTCTGCAGGGTAATCGAACTGGCCACATCTAAAGTCAAGCCACAGGTAACAGGTGAGAAACCTTGTTAAACCCTAAAAGAAAAAGAAAAACTCGATTGCATTGAAAATAACCATTAAGTCATTCAGGTCGCAGACTCCCCTATAGGCATGGTTTGAAACCCCCTCCTGACAACTTTTTAGCGCCTGCATGTCATGCACCTTTGTAAAATCCAGTTGAAAAATAAATGACTTAAGGTAACGTAAATGACACCTAGTTAACCTCTCTGATCTCCCAAACCCGGATCCGGTATCGTGACTACAGCCTCAAGCTCATTACCATAACGCAACGTTAACTATTCATGAAAATCGCAAATGAAATGAAATAAATATGCCATCTCGCAAGCTTAGCCTTTTGTAAACAACACTGTCATCTCAGATTTTCAAAATATGCTTCTCAACCATAGGAAAACAATAATTTGTGTAACAGTAGCTAGCAAACAAAGGATTTAGCGTTAGCATTAGCGTTAGCATCCAGCACGCAACATTTCAACAAAAACATAAAAGCCTTCAAATAAAATAATTTACCTTTGAAGAACTTCTGATGTTTTCAATGAGGATACTCTCAGTTGGATAGCAGATGCTCAGTTTTTCCAAAAAGATTCTTTGTGTATTAGAAATAGCTCCGTTTTATACATCACATATGGCTACCAAAAAAAAAACGAAAATTCAGTCCTCAAAACGCAAACTTTTTTCCAAATTAACTCCATAATATCGACTGAAAACATGGCAAACGTTGTTTAGAATCAATCATCAAGGTGTTTTTCACATATCTCTTCATTGATACATCGTTCTTGGACACATGCTTTCTCCCCTGAATCAAATGGTAAAGTACAAGCAGCTGGCAATTGCGCACCGAATTCCACGCAGGACACCAGGCGGACACTTGGAAAATGTAGTCTCTTATGGTCAATCTTCCAATGATATGCCTACAAATACGTCACAATGCTGCTAAGACCTTGGGCGAACGACAGAAAGTGTAGGCTCATTCCTTGCGCAATCACAGCCATATAAGGAGACAATGGAAAACAGAGCTTCAGAAATTCTGCTAATTCCTGGTTGATGCATCATCTTGGTTTCGCCTGTAGAATGAGTTCTGGGGCACTTACAGACAAAATCTTTGCAGATTCTGAAACTTCAGAGTGTTTTCTTTCCAAAACTGTCAAGAATATGCATAGTCGAGCATCTTTTCGTGACAAAATATTGCGCTTAAAACGGGAATGTTTTTTATCCAAAAATGAAATAGCGCCCCTAGAGATCTAACAGGCTAATAACATCAGCTGAAATGCACCCAAAACGTCCTCTGGTCCGGAAAAGTTGCACATCAAAACTTCAAAATTACATATTATACGTCGACTAAACAGGTCAAACTAAGTGCAGAAGCAAGCTTTATGATGTTTTAGACACACAAAACAAACTTCAATTCAATCGGCCATCGTCTGCCCCTCTCTTGAGTGCTGGAACAAAGGAATGGCTGGGACCAATTCGCGCCCCTACGCACAGCCTATTTTCTCGTGGCACGCACTAATTTCACTCCCATAGGGTCAATTCTCGCGGGATTTGAACGATTCAAAGCTCTACTGAAAGAGGACATCTAGCGGAAGAGATAGAAAGTCTCCCCAGAATCATAACTGGTTGGGAAGGGTGGGGGCCATGACGTCAAAGTTGCTCCAACTTTCATGGCCACAAAAACTAGTTTGGAAGAATGCCTGCCCTGTGAGTTCTGCTATACTTACAGACATAATTCCAACGGTTTTAGAATCTTTAGAGTGTTTTCTATACAATAATAATAATAATAATTTTTATTTGCATATATTAGCAATTGTTGACAGATTTTTTTTTCAGTTTACTAGGGGTACCCAATCTCTCCAAAGGGGGCATATGTCTGCCATATCCTAAACAGGTTTTAAATCAATGACTGGACTTTTTTAATTTGTAAAAACAAATGACTATTGAAAGTGCAAGTCAGTATCGTGCATAGTTGTTCTGGTCTCTGTGGTGATTTTAGAGCGTTGTTCATATTTCTACTTTTAACGCATACACTTTAACCCGATACCCAGTTACTGTGCTGTAGTCAGGATGGCCGAGCGGTCTAAGGCGCTGCGTTCAGGTCGCAGTCTCCCATGGAGGCGTGGGTTCAAATCCCACTTCTGACAGTTTTTTAGTGCCTCTCAGGAGTCATGCTGCTCAGCAGTAATAATAAGAATGATGAAATAACAACTTCACACAGTGAAATAACAATTCATAATAAACACTCTCAAATGCAGACCTTCTGGAGCTGAGCAAAGATCAAGGTTAAATAAGAAAACAGCTGGACTTAATAACAAATGAATGAGGGGAACATTTTGTGTTATTGCATTATAATGAGTTACTGCATTATCTTTCAGTTGTTAAATTTCACTTTCTGTAGGCTATGCCTGTTGGCCCATTCACTCCTAACAAGCTTGTTTTCGTCTGTCAACGTTGTCGTGGCCGAGTGGTTAAGGCGATGGACTAGAAATCCATTAGGATCTTCCTGCGCAGGTTCAAATCCTGCCGACAACGAAAATGCATTTTTTTTGACCCCTCCGGAGGTTGAAGTTTAGTCGTGTTTCTTATACCAATCGCATCCTCTCAGATCTCCGCAAGTACATAGGGATTAGTTGTCCATTTGGGATAGGACTGCAGGCCATCTGTCCCACTTCACACCTTTACACACCTGGTTATCCAGCCTTCTAGCTCTATAGGCCACAGTAGCATAGGTTACAGGTTTGTAGTCAAGCCACAGATTTCAGGTGAGATCCCATGATACACTCAACAATACAACAACACGATTCTCATGAATAACCATGAAGCCATTTGCTAAGATTTCCCCCATTTTGACATTTGGAAACCTGTTGTCACTCTTACCCTGACGGGAAGCTCCAGACACATTTTTGGTCCAATCTGAGGCATTTTTAAATTGATGTCAAATTGGCCATATTCTGAAGACACTCTTATAGTCTGCAGGGTAATCGAACTGGCCACATCTAAAGTCAAGCCACAGGTAACAGGTGAGAAACCTTGTTAAACCCTAAAAGAAAAAGAAAAAACTCAATTGCATTGAAAATAACCATTAAGTCATTCAGGTCGCAGACTCCCCTATAGGCATGGTTTGAAACCCCCTCCTGA
This sequence comes from Oncorhynchus mykiss, assembly GCF_013265735.2. NCBI lineage: Eukaryota > Metazoa > Chordata > Actinopteri > Salmoniformes > Salmonidae > Oncorhynchus > Oncorhynchus mykiss. The sequence goes on along the minus strand of NW_023493851.1, from coordinate 22,309 downwards.
CAACTTTTTAGCGCCTGCATGTCATGCACCTTTGTAAAATCCAGTAGAAAAATAAATGACTTAAGGTAACGTAAATGACACCTAGTTAATATGAGTAGTGAATAACTATCGTATTTGTAATATTCTGCAAAAACAGCTAGTTGATGAGAGGCTGAAAGAGAATTGCAAGAATCACGCAATTTCACAGGCGGGACCCAAACAGGCAAATAACAAAAATAATCTAGGAACGCAGAACTCGTCGGTCGTTGTTAGTGGATTGTATTGGCGGGAAGAACAAAAATATCGTCTGCAGGGTAATCAAAGTCGCCGCATCTAATGTCAAGTCACAGGTGAGCTGCCTTGTTAAACCCTAAAAATAAATAATAACACGATTGCGTTGAAATGACTCATTAAGCCATTTGTAAGGATTTCCCCCATGTGGACCTGTTGTCACTCTTACCCTGATGGTTGCTGATATTTCCAGACACTTTTTCAGTCTTATCTGAGGAATTTTATCATTTATATCAGAATGGCCATATTCTGATGCCAGTTTAGCGCTCATTCAATGACGATTTACTACTCTTTCCCATTGAAGGCCATATTGAGGTTAAATCAATGACTGGACTTTTTAATTTATAAAAACAAATGACTATTGAAAGTGCAAGTCAGTATCGTGCATAGTTGTTCTGGTCTCTGTGGTGATTTTAGAGCGTTGTTCATATTTCTACTTTTACCGCATACACTTTAACCCGATACCCAGTTACTGTGCTGTAGTCAGGATGGCCGAGCGGTCTAAGGCGCTGCGTTCAGGTCGCAGTCTCCCATGGAGGCGTGGGTTCAAATCCCACTTCTGACAGTTTTTTAGTGCCTCTCAGGAGTCATGCTGCTCAGCAGTAATAATAAGAATGATGAAATAACAACTTCACACAGTGAAATAACAATTCATAATAAACACTCTCAAATGCAGACCTTCTGGAGCTGAGCAAAGATCAAGGTTAAATAAGAAAACAGCTGGACTTAATAACAAATGAATGAGGGGAACATTTTGTGTTATTGCATTATAATGAGTTACTGCATTATCTTTCAGTTGTTAAATTTCACTTTCTGTAGGCTATGCCTGTTGGCCCATTCACTCCTAACAAGCTTGTTTTCTTCTGTCAACGTTGTCGTGGCCGAGTGGTTAAGGCAATGGACTAGAAATCCATAAGGATCTTCCTGCGCAGGTTCAAATCCTGCCGACAACGAAAATGCATTTTTTTTGACCCCTCCGGATGTTGAAGTTTAGTCGTGTTTCTTATACCAATCGCATCCTCTCAGATCTCCGCAAGTACATAGGGATTAGTTGTCCATTTGGGATAGGACTGCAGGCCATCTGTCCCACTTCACACCTTTACACACCTGGTTATCCAGCCTTCTAGCTCTATAGGCCACAGTAGCATAGGTTACAGGTTTGTAGTCAAGCCACAGATTTCAGGTGAGATCCCATGATACACTCAACAATACAACAACACGATTCTCATGAATAACCATGAAGCCATTTGCTAAGATTTCCCCCATTTTGACATGTGGAAACCTGTTGTCACTCTTACCCTGACGGGAAGCTCCAGACACATTTTTGGTCCAATCTGAGGCATTTTTAAATTGATGTCAAATTGGCCATATTCTGAAGACACTCTTATAGTCTGCAGGGTAATCGAACTGGCCACATCTAAAGTCAAGCCACAGGTAACAGGTGAGAAACCTTGTTAAACCCTAAAAGAAAAAGAAAAAACTCAATTGCATTGAAAATAACCATTAAGTCATTCAGGTCGCAGACTCCCCTATAGGCATGGTTTGAAACCCCCTCCTGACAACTTTTTAGCGCCTGCATGTCATGCACCTTTGTAAAATCCAGTTGAAAAATAAATGACTTAAGGTAACGTAAATGACACCTAGTTAATATGAGTAGTGAATAACTATCGTATTTGTAATATTCTGCAAAAACAGCTAGTTGATGAGAGGCTGAAAGAGAATTGCAAGAATCGCGCAATTTCACAGGCGGGACCCAAACAGGCAAATAACAAAAATAATCTAGGAAAGCAGAACTCGTCGGTCGTTGTTAGTGGATTGTATTGGCGGGAAGAACAAAAATATTGTCTGCAGGGTAATCAAAGTCGCCGCATCTAATGTCAAGTCAGAGGTGAGCTGCCTTGTTAAACCCTAAAAATAAATAATAACACGATTGCGTTGAAATGACTCATTAAGCCATTTGTAAGGATTTCCCCCATGTGGACCTGTTGTCACTCTTACCCTGATGGTTGCTGATATTTCCAGACACTTTTTCAGTCTTATCTGAGGAATTTTATCATTTATATCAGAATGGCCATATTCTGATGCCAGTTTAGCGCTCATTCAATGACGATTTACTACTCTTTCCCATTGAAGGCCATATTGAGGTTAAATCAATGACTGGACTTTTTAATTTATAAAAACAAATGACTATTGAAAGTGCAAGTCAGTATCGTGCATAGTTGTTCTGGTCTCTCTGGTGATTTTAGAGCGTTGTTCATATTTCTACTTTTACCGCATACACTTTAACCCGATACCCAGTTACTGTGCTGTAGTCAGGATGGCCGAGTGGTCTAAGGCGCTGCGTTCAGGTCGCAGTCTCCCATGGAGGCGTGGGTTCAAATCCCACTTCTGACAGTTTTTTAGTGCCTCTCAGGAGTCATGCTGCTCAGCAGTAATAATAAGAATGATGAAATAACAACTTCACACAGTGAAATAACAATTCATAATAAACACTCTCAAATGCAGACCTTCTGGAGCTGAGCAAAGATCAAGGTTAAATAAGAAAACAGCTGGACTTAATCACAAATGAATGAGGGGAACATTTTGTGTTATTGCATTATAATGAGTTACTGCATTATCTTTCAGTTGTTAAATTTCACTTTCTGTAGGCTATGCCTGTTGGCCCATTCACTCCTAACAAGCTTGTTTTCTTCTGTCAATGTTGTCGTGGCCGAGTGGTTAAGGCGATGGACTAGAAATCCATTAGGATCTTCCTGTGCAGGTTCAAATCCTGCCGACAACGAAAATGCATTTTTTTGACCCCTCCGGAGGTTGAAGTTTAGTCATGTTTCTTATACCAATCGCATCCTCTCAGATCTCCGCAAGTACATAGGGATTAGTTGTCCATTTGGGATAGGACTGAAGGCCATCTGTCCCACTTCACACCTTTACACACCTGGTTATCCAGCCTTCTAGCTCTATAGGCCACAGTAGCATAGGTTACAGGTTTGTAGTCAAGCCACAGATTTCAGGTGAGATCCCATGATACACTCAACAATACAACAACACGATTCTCATGAATAACCATGAAGCCATTTGCTAAGATTTCCCCCATTTTGACATGTGGAAACCTGTTGTCACTCTTACCCTGACGGGAAGCTCCAGACACTTTTTTGGTCCTATCTGAGGCATTTTTAAATTCATGTCAAATTGGCCATATTCTGAAGACACTCTTAGGCTGCAGGGTAATCGAACTGGCCACATCTAAAGTCAAGCCACAGGTAACAGGTGAGAAACCTTGTTAAACCCTAAAAGAAAAAGAAAAAACTTGATTGCATTGAAAATAACCATTAAGTCATTCAGGTCGCAGACTCCCCTATAGGCATGGTTTGAAACCCCCTCCTGACAATTTTTTAGCGCCTGCATGTCATGCACCTTTGTAAAATCCAGTTGAAAAATAAATGACTTAAGGTAACGTAAATGACACCTAGTTAATATGAGTAGTGAATAACTATCGTATTTTTAATATTCTGCAAAAACAGCTAGTTGATGAGAGGCTGAAATAGAATTGCAAGAATCGCGCAATTTCACAGGCGGGCCCCAAACAGGCAAATAACAAAAATAATCTCGGAACGCAGAACTCGTCGGTCGTTGTCAGTGGATTGTATTGGCGGGAAGAACAAAAATATCGTCTGCAGGGTAATCAAAGTCGCCGCATCTAATGTCAAGTCACAGGTGAGCTGCCTTGTTAAACCCTAAAAATAAATAATAACACGATTGCGTTGAAATGACTCATTAAGCCATTTGTAAGGATTGAATGAGGGGAACATGTGGACCTGTTGTCACTCTTACCCTGATGGTTGCTGATATTTCCAGACACTTTTTCAGTCTTATCTGAGGAATTTTATCATTTATATCAGAATGGCCATATTCTGATGCCAGTTTAGCGCTCATTCAATGACGATTTACTACTCTTTCCCATTGAAGGCCATATTGAGGTTAAATCAATGACTGGACTTTTTAATTTATAAAAACAAATGACTATTGAAAGTGCAAGTCAGTATCGTGCATAGTTGTTCTGGTCTCTGTGGTGATTTTAGAGCGTTGTTCATATTTCTACTTTTACCGCATACACTTTAACCCGATACCCAGTTACTGTGCTGTAGTCAGGATGGCTGAGCTGTCTAAGGCGCTGCGTTCAGGTCGCAGTCTCCCATGGAGGCGTGGGTTCAAATCCCACTTCTGACAGTTTTTTAGTGCCTCTCAGGAGTCATGCTGCTCAGCAGTAATAATAAGAATGATGAAATAACAACTTCACACAGTGAAATAACAATTCATAATAAACACTCTCAAATGCAGACCTTCTGGAGCTGAGCAAAGATCAAGGTTAAATAAGAAAACAGCTGGACTTAATAACAAATGAATGAGGGGAACATTTTATGTTATTGCATTATAATGAGTTACTGTATTATCTTTCAGTTGTTAAATTTCACTTTCTGTAGGCTATGCCTGTTGGCCCATTCACTCCTAACAAGAATGTTTTCTTCTGTCAATGTTGTCGTGGCCGAGTGGTTAAGGCAATGGACTAGAAATCCAATAGGATCTTCCTGCGCAGGTTCAAATCCTGCCGACAACGAAAATGCATTTTTTTGACCCCTCCGGAGGTTGAAGTTTAGTCGTGTTTCTTATACCAATCGCATCCTCTCAGATCTCCGCAAGTACATAGGGATTAGTTGTCCATTTGGGATAGGACCGCAGGCCATCTATCCCACTTCACACCTTTACACACCTGGTTATCCAGCCTTCTAGCTCTATAGGCCACAGTAGCATAGGTTACAGGTTTGTAGTCAAGCCACATATTTCAGGTGAGATCCCATAATACACTCAACAATACAACAACACGATTCTCATGAATAACCATTAAGCCATTTGCTAAGATTTCCCCCATTTTGACATGTGGAAACCTGTTGTCACTCTTACCCTGACGGGAAGCTCCAGACACTTTTTTGGTCCTATCTGAGGCATTTTTAAATTCATGTCAAATTGGCCATATTCTGAAGACACTCTTATAGTCTGCAGGGTAATTGAACTGGTCACATCTAAAGTCAAGCCACAGGTAACAGGTGAGAAACCTTGTTAAACCCTAAAAGAAAAAGAAAAAACTTGATTGCATTGAAAATAACCATTAAGTCATTCAGGTCGCAGACTCCCCTATAGGCATGGTTTGAAACCCCCTCCTGACAATTTTTTAGTGCCTGCATGTCATGCACCTTTGTAAAATCCAGTTGAAAAATAAATGACTTAAGGTAACGTAAATGACACCTAGTTAATATGAGTAGTGAATAACTATCGTATTTTTAATATTCTGCAAAAACAGCTAGTTGATGAGAGGCTGAAAGAGAATTGCAAGAATCGCGCAATTTCACAGGCGGGCCCCAAACAGGCAAATAACAAAAATAATCTCGGAACGCAGAACTCGTCGGTCGTTGTCAGTGGATTGTATTGGCGGGAAGAACAAAAATATCGTCTGCAGGGTAATCGAAGTCGCCGCATCTCATGTCAAGTCACAGGTGAGCTGCCTTGTTAAACCCTAAAAATAAATAATAACACGATTGCTTTGAAATGACCCTTTAAGCCATTTGTAAGGATTTCCCCATGTGAACCTGTTGTCACTCTTACCCTGATGGTTGCTGATATTTCCAGACACTTTTTCAGTCTTATCTGAGGAATTTTATCATTTATATCAGAATGGCCATATTCTGATGCCAGTTTAGCGCTCATTCAATGGCGATTTACTACTCTTTCCCATTGAAGGCCATATTGAGGTTAAATCAATGACTGGACTTTTTAATTTATAAAAACAAATGACTATTGAAAGTGCAAGTCAGTATCGTGCATAGTTGTTCTGGTCTCTGTGGTGATTTTAGAGCGTTGTTCATATTTCTACTTTTACCGCATACACTTTAACCCGATACCCAGTTACTGTGCTGTAGTCAGGATGGCCGAGCGGTCTAAGGCGCTGCGTTCAGGTCGCAGTCTCCCATGGAGGCGTGTGTTCAAATCCCACTTCTGACAGTTTTTTAGTGCCTCTCAGGAGCCATGCTGCTCAGCAGTAATAATAAGAATGATGAAATAACAACTTCACACAGTGAAATAACAATTCATAATAAACACTCTCAAATGCAGACCTTCTGGAGCTGAGCAAAGATCAAGGTTAAATAAGAAAACAGCTGGACTTAATAACAAATGAATGAGGGGAACATTTTGTGTTATTGCATTATAATGAGTTACTGCATTATCTTTCAGTTGTTAAATTTCACTTTCTGTAGGCTATGCCTGTTGGCCCATTCACTCCTAACAAGCCTGTTTTCTTCTGTCAACGTTGTCGTGGCCGAGTGGTTAAGGCGATGGACTAGATATCCATTAAGATCTTCCTGCGCAGGTTCAAATCCTGCCGACAATGAAAATGCTTTTTTTTGACCCCTCCGGAGGTTGAAGTTTAGTCGTGTTTCTTATACCAATCGCATCCTCTCAGATCTCCGCAAGTACATAGGGATTAGTTGTCCATTTGGGATAGGACTGCAGGCCATCTGTCCCACTTCACACCTTTACACACCTGGTTATCCAGCCTTCTAGCTCTATAGGCCACAGTAGCATAGGTTACAGGTTTGTAGTCAAGCCACAGATTTCAGGTGAGATCCCATGATACACTCAACAATACAACAACACGATTCTCATGAATAACCATTAAGCCATTTGCTAAGATTTCCCTTATTTTGACATGTGGAAACCTGTTGTCACTCTTACCCTGACGGGAAGCTCCAGACACTTTTTTGGTCCTATCTGAGGCATTTTTAAATTCATGTCAAATTGGCCATATTCTGAAGACACTCTTATAGTCTGCAGGGTAATCGAACTGGCCACATCTAAAGTCAAGCCGCAGGTAACAGGTGAGAAACCTTGTTAAACCCTAAAAGAAAAAGAAAAAACTTGATCGCATTGAAAATAACCATTAAGTCATTCAGGTCGCAGACTCCCCTATAGGCATGGTTTGAAACCCCCTCCTGACAACTTTTTAGCGCCTGCATGTCATGCACCTTTGTAAAATCCAGTTGAAAAATAAATGACTTAAGGTAACGTAAATGACACCTAGTTAATATGAGTAGTGAATAACTATCGTATTTTTAATATTCTGCAAAAACAGCTAGTTGATGAGAGGCTGAAAGAGAATTGCAAGAATTGCGCAATTTCACAGGCGGCCCCCAAACTGGCAAATAACAAAAATAATCTCGGAACGCAGAACTCGTCGGACGTTGTCAGTGGATTGTATTGGCGGGAAGAACAAAAATATCGTCTGCAGGGTAATCGAAGTCGCCGCATCTAATGTCAAGTCACAGGTGAGCTGCCTTGTTAAACCCTAAAAATAAATAATAACACAATTGCGTTGAAATGACCCATTAAGCCATTTGTAAGGATTTCCCCCATGTGGACCTGTTGTCACTCTTACCCTGATGGTTGCTGATATTTCCAGACACTTTTTCAGTCTTATCTGAGGAATTTTATCATTTATATCAGAATGGCCATATTCTGATGCCAGTTTAGCGCTCATTCAATGGCGATTTACTACTCTTTCCCATTGAAGGCCATATTGAGGTTAAATCAATGACTGGACTTTTTAATTTATGAAAAACAAATGACTATTGAAAGTGCAAGTCAGTATCGTGCATAGTTGTTCTGGTCTCTGTGGTGATTTTAGAGCGTTGTTCATATTTCTACTTTTACCGCATACACTTTAACCCGATACCCAGTTACTGTGCTGTAGTCAGGATGGCCGAGCGGTCTAAGGCGCTGTGTTCAGGTCGCAGTCTCCCATGGAGGCGTGGGTTCAAATCCCACTTCTGACAGTTTTTTAGTGCCTCTCAGGAGTCATGCTGCTCAGCAGTAATAATAAGAATGATGAAATAACAACTTCACACAGTGAAATAACAATTCATAATAAACACTCTCAAATGCAGACCTTCTGGAGCTGAGCAAAGATCAAGGTTAAATAAGAAAACAGCTGGACTTAATAACAAATGAATGAGGGGAACATTTTGTGTTATTGCATTATAATGAGTTACTGCATTATCTTTCAGTTGTTAAATTTCACTTTCTGTAGGCTATGCCTGTTGGCCCATTCACTCCTAACAAGCCTGTTTTTTTCTGTCAATGTTGTCGTGGCCGAGTGGTTAAGGCGATGGACTAGAAATGCATTAGGATCTTCCTGCGTAGGTTCAAATCCTGCCGACAATGAAAATGCATTTTTTTGACCACTCCGGAGGTTGAAGTTTAGTCGTGTTTCTTATACCAATCGCATCCTCTCAGATCTCCGCAAGTACATAGGGATTAGTTGTCCATTTGGGATAGGACTGCAGGCCATCTGTCCCACTTCACACCTTTACACACCTGGTTATCCAGCCTTCTAGCTCTATAGGCCACAGTAGCATAGGTTACAGGTTTGTAGTCAAGCCACAGATTTCAGGTGAGATCCCATGATACACTCAACAATACAACAACACGATTCTCATGAATAACCATTAAGCCATTTGCTAAGATTTCCCTTATTTTGACATGTGGAAACCTGTTGTCACTCTTACCCTGACGGGAAGCTCCAGACACTTTTTTGGTCCTATCTGAGGCATTTTTAAATTCATGTCAAATTGGCCATATTCTGAAGACACTCTTATAGTCTGCAGGGTAATCGAACTGGCCACATCTAAAGTCAAGCCGCAGGTAACAGGTGAGAAACCTTGTTAAACCCTAAAAGAAAAAGAAAAAACTTGATTGCATTGAAAATAACCATTAAGTCATTCAGGTCGCAGACTCCCCTATAGGCATGGTTTGAAACCCCCTCCTGACAACTTTTTAGCGCCTGCATGTCATGCACCTTTGTAAAATCCAGTTGAAAAATAAATGACTTAAGGTAACGTAAATGACACCTAGTTAATATGAGTAGTGAATAACTATCGTATTTTTAATATTCTGCAAAAACAGCTAGTTGATGAGAGGCTGAAAGAGAATTGCAAGAATTGCGCAATTTCACAGGCGGCCCCCAAACTGGCAAATAACAAAAATAATCTCGGAACGCAGAACTCGTCGGACGTTGTCAGTGGATTGTATTGGCGGGAAGAACAAAAATATAGTCTGCAGGGTAATCGAAGTCGCCGCATCTAATGTCAAGTCACAGGTGAGCTGCCTTGTTAAACCCTAAAAATAAATAATAACACAATTGCGTTGAAATGACCCATTAAGCCATTTGTAAGGATTTCCCCCATGTGGACCTGTTGTCACTCTTACCCTGATGGTTGCTGATATTTCCAGACACTTTTTCAGTCTTATCTGATGAATTTTATCATTTATATCAGAATGGCCATATTCTGATGCCAGTTTAGCGCTCATTCAATGGCGATTTACTACTCTTTCCCATTGAAGGCCATATTGAGGTTAAATCAATGACTGGACTTTTTAATTTATGAAAAACAAATGACTATTGAAAGTGCAAGTCAGTATCGTGCATAGTTGTTCTGGTCTCTGTGGTGATTTTAGAGCGTTGTTCATATTTCTACTTTTACCGCATACACTTTAACCCGATACCCAGTTACTGTGCTGTAGTCAGGATGGCCGAGCGGTCTAAGGCGCTGCGTTCAGGTCGCAGTCTCCCATGGAGGCGTGGGTTCAAATCCCACTTCTGACAGTTTTTTAGTGCCTCTCAGGAGTCATGCTGCTCAGCAGTAATAATAAGAATGATGAAATAACAACTTCACACAGTGAAATAACAATTCATAATAAACACTCTCAAATGCAGACCTTCTGGAGCTGAGCAAAGATCAAGGTTAAATAAGAAAACAGCTGGACTTAATAACAAATGAATGAGGGGAACATTTTGTGTTATTGCATTATAATGAGTTACTGCATTATCTTTCAGTTGTTAAATTTCACTTTCTGTAGGCTATGCCTGTTGGCCCATTCACTCCTAACAAGCCTGTTTTTTTCTGTCAATGTTGTCGTGGCCGAGTGGTTAAGGTGATGGACTAGAAATGCATTAGGATCTTCCTGCGTAGGTTCAAATCCTGCCGACAATGAAAACGCATTTTTTTGACCACTCCGGAGGTTGAAGTTTAGTCGTGTTTCTTATACCAATCGCATCCTCTCAGATCTCCGCAAGTACATAGGGATTAGTTGTCCATTTGGGATAGGACTGCAGGCCATCTATCCCACTTCACACCTTTACACACCTGGTTATCCAGCCTTCTAGCTCTATAGGCCACAGTAGCATAGGTTACAGGTTTGTAGTCAAGCCACAGATTTCAGGTGAGATCCCATGATACACTCAACAATACAACAACACGATTCTCATGAATAACCATTAAGCCATTTGCTAAGATTTCCCCCATTTTGACATGTGGAAACCTGTTGTCACTCTTACCCTGACGGGAAGCTCCAGACACATTTTTGGTCCAATCTGAGGCATTTTTAAATTGATGTCAAATTGGCCATATTCTGAAGACACTCTTATAGTCTGCAGGGTTATCGAACTGGCCACATCTAAAGTCAAGCCACAGGTAACAGGTGAGAAACCTTGTTAAACCCTAAAAGAAAAAGAAAAAACTCGATTGCATTGAAAATAACCATTAAGTCATTCAGGTCGCAGACTCCCCTATAGGCATGGTTTGAAACCCCCTCCTGACAACTTTTTAGCGCCTGCATGTCATGCACCTTTGTAAAATCCAGTTGAAAAATAAATGACTTAAGGTAACGTAAATGACACCTAGTTAATATGAGTAGTGAACAACTATCGTATTTTTAATATTCTGCAAAAACAGCTAGTTGATGAGAGGCTGAAAGAGAATTGCAAGAATCGCGCAATTTCACAGGCGGGCCCCAAACAGGCAAATAACAAAAATAATCTCGGAACGCAGAACTCGTCGGTCGTTGTCAGTGGATTGTATTGGCGGGAAGAACAAAAATATCGTCTGCAGGGTAATCGAAGTCGCCGCATCTAATGTCAAGTCACAGGTGAGCTGCCTTGTTAAACCCTAAAAATAAATAATAACACGATTGCGTTGAAATGACCCATTAAGCCATTTGTAAGGATTTCCCCCATGTGGACCTGTTGTCACTCTTACCCTGATGGTTGCTGATATTTCCAGACACTTTTTTAGTCTTATCTGAGGAATTTTATCATTTATATCAGAATGGCCATATTCTGATGCCAGTTTAGCGCTCATTCAATGGCGATTTACTACTCTTTCCCATTGAAGGCCATATTGAGGTTAAATCAATGACTGGACTTTTTAATTTATAAAAACAAATGACTATTGAAAGTGCAAGTCAGTATCGTGCATAGTTGTTCTGGTCTCTGTGGTGATTTTAGAGCGTTGTTCATATTTCTACTTTTACCGCATACACTTTAACCCGATACCCAGTTACTGTGCTGTAGTCAGGATGGCCGAGCGGTCTAAGGCGCTGCGTTCAGGTCGCAGTCTCCCATGGAGGCGTGTGTTCAAATCCCACTTCTGACAGTTTTTTAGTGCCTCTCAGGAGCCATGCTGCTCAGCAGTAATAATAAGAATGATGAAATAACAACTTCACACAGTGAAATAACAATTCATAATAAACACTCTCAAATGCAGACCTTCTGGAGCTGAGCAAAGATCAAGGTTAAATAAGAAAACAGCTGGACTTAATAACAAATGAATGAGGGGAACATTTTGTGTTATTGCATTATAATGAGTTACTGCATTATCTTTCAGTTGTTAAATTTCACTTTCTGTAGGCTATGCCTGTTGGCCCATTCACTCCTAACAAGCCTGTTTTCTTCTGTCAACGTTGTCGTGGCCGAGTGGTTAAGGCGATGGACTAGATATCCATTAAGATCTTCCTGCGCAGGTTCAAATCCTGCCGACAATGAAAATGCTTTTTTTTGACCCCTCCGGAGGTTGAAGTTTAGTCGTGTTTCTTATACCAATCGCATCCTCTCAGATCTCCGCAAGTACATAGGGATTAGTTGTCCATTTGGGATAGGACTGCAGGCCATCTGTCCCACTTCACACCTTTACACACCTGGTTATCCAGCCTTCTAGCTCTATAGGCCACAGTAGCATAGGTTACAGGTTTGTAGTCAAGCCACAGATTTCAGGTGAGATCCCATGATACACTCAACAATACAACAACACGATTCTCATGAATAACCATTAAGCCATTTGCTAAGATTTCCCTTATTTTGACATGTGGAAACCTGTTGTCACTCTTACCCTGACGGGAAGCTCCAGACACTTTTTTGGTCCTATCTGAGGCATTTTTAAATTCATGTCAAATTGGCCATATTCTGAAGACACTCTTATAGTCTGCAGGGTAATCGAACTGGCCACATCTAAAGTCAAGCCGCAGGTAACAGGTGAGAAACCTTGTTAAACCCTAAAAGAAAAAGAAAAAACTTGATTGCATTGAAAATAACCATTAAGTCATTCAGGTCGCAGATTCCCCTATAGGCATGGTTTGAAACCCCCTCCTGACAACTTTTTAGCGCCTGCATGTCATGCACCTTTGTAAAATCCAGTTGAAAAATAAATGACTTAAGGTAACGTAAATGACACCTAGTTAATATGAGTAGTGAATAACTATCGTATTTTTAATATTCTGCAAAAACAGCTAGTTGATGAGAGGCTGAAAGAGAATTGCAAGAATTGCGCAATTTCACAGGCGGCCCCCAAACTGGCAAATAACAAAAATAATCTCGGAACGCAGAACTCGTCGGACGTTGTCAGTGGATTGTATTGGCGGGAAGAACAAAAATATAGTCTGCAGGGTAATCGAAGTCGCCGCATCTAATGTCAAGTCACAGGTGAGCTGCCTTGTTAAACCCTAAAAATAAATAATAACACAATTGCGTTGAAATGACCCATTAAGCCATTTGTAAGGATTTCCCCCATGTGGACCTGTTGTCACTCTTACCCTGATGGTTGCTGATATTTCCAGACACTTTTTCAGTCTTATCTGAGGAATTTTATCATTTATATCAGAATGGCCATATTCTGATGCCAGTTTAGCGCTCATTCAATGGCGATTTACTACTCTTTCCCATTGAAGGCCATATTGAGGTTAAATCAATGACTGGACTTTTTAATTTATGAAAAACAAATGACTATTGAAAGTGCAAGTCAGTATCGTGCATAGTTGTTCTGGTCTCTGTGGTGATTTTAGAGCGTTGTTCATATTTCTACTTTTACCGCATACACTTTAACCCGATACCCAGTTACTGTGCTGTAGTCAGGATGGCCGAGCGGTCTAAGGCGCTGCGTTCAGGTCGCAGTCTCCCATGGAGGCGTGGGTTCAAATCCCACTTCTGACAGTTTTTTAGTGCCTCTCAGGAGTCATGCTGCTCAGCAGTAATAATAAGAATGATGAAATAACAACTTCACACAGTGAAATAACAATTCATAATAAACACTCTCAAATGCAGACCTTCTGGAGCTGAGCAAAGATCAAGGTTAAATAAGAAAACAGCTGGACTTAATAACAAATGAATGAGGGGAACATTTTGTGTTATTGCATTATAATGAGTTACTGCATTATCTTTCAGTTGTTAAATTTCACTTTCTGTAGGCTATGCCTGTTGGCCCATTCACTCCTAACAAGCCTGTTTTTTTCTGTCAATGTTGTCGTGGCCGAGTGGTTAAGGCGATGGACTAGAAATGCATTAGGATCTTCCTGCGTAGGTTCAAATCCTGCCGACAATGAAAATGCATTTTTTTGACCACTCCGGAGGTTGAAGTTTAGTCGTGTTTCTTATACCAATCGCATCCTCTCAGATCTCCGCAAGTACATAGGGATTAGTTGTCCATTTGGGATAGGACTGCAGGCCATCTGTCCCACTTCACACCTTTACACACCTGGTTATCCAGCCTTCTAGCTCTATAGGCCACAGTAGCATAGGTTACAGGTTTGTAGTCAAGCCACAGATTTCAGGTGAGATCCCATGATACACTCAACAATACAACAACACGATTCTCATGAATAACCATTAAGCCATTTGCTAAGATTTCCCTTATTTTGACATGTGGAAACCTGTTGTCACTCTTACCCTGACGGGAAGCTCCAGACACTTTTTTGGTCCTATCTGAGGCATTTTTAAATTCATGTCAAATTGGCCATATTCTGAAGACACTCTTATAGTCTGCAGGGTAATCGAACTGGCCACATCTAAAGTCAAGCCGCAGGTAACAGGTGAGAAACCTTGTTAAACCCTAAAAGAAAAAGAAAAAACTTGATTGCATTGAAAATAACCATTAAGTCATTCAGGTCGCAGACTCCCCTATAGGCATGGTTTGAAACCCCCTCCTGACAACTTTTTAGCGCCTGCATGTCATGCACCTTTGTAAAATCCAGTTGAAAAATAAATGACTTAAGGTAACGTAAATGACACCTAGTTAATATGAGTAGTGAATAACTATCGTATTTTTAATATTCTGCAAAAACAGCTAGTTGATGAGAGGCTGAAAGAGAATTGCAAGAATTGCGCAATTTCACAGGCGGCCCCCAAACTGGCAAATAACAAAAATAATCTCGGAACGCAGAACTCGTCGGACGTTGTCAGTGGATTGTATTGGCGGGAAGAACAAAAATATAGTCTGCAGGGTAATCGAAGTCGCCGCATCTAATGTCAAGTCACAGGTGAGCTGCCTTGTTAAACCCTAAAAATAAATAATAACACAATTGCGTTGAAATGACCCATTAAGCCATTTGTAAGGATTTCCCCCATGTGGACCTGTTGTCACTCTTACCCTGATGGTTGCTGATATTTCCAGACACTTTTTCAGTCTTATCTGATGAATTTTATCATTTATATCAGAATGGCCATATTCTGATGCCAGTTTAGCGCTCATTCAATGGCGATTTACTACTCTTTCCCATTGAAGGCCATATTGAGGTTAAATCAATGACTGGACTTTTTAATTTATGAAAAACAAATGACTATTGAAAGTGCAAGTCAGTATCGTGCATAGTTGTTCTGGTCTCTGTGGTGATTTTAGAGCGTTGTTCATATTTCTACTTTTACCGCATACACTTTAACCCGATACCCAGTTACTGTGCTGTAGTCAGGATGGCCGAGCGGTCTAAGGCGCTGCGTTCAGGTCGCAGTCTCCCATGGAGGCGTGGGTTCAAATCCCACTTCTGACAGTTTTTTAGTGCCTCTCAGGAGTCATGCTGCTCAGCAGTAATAATAAGAATGATGAAATAACAACTTCACACAGTGAAATAACAATTCATAATAAACACTCTCAAATGCAGACCTTCTGGAGCTGAGCAAAGATCAAGGTTAAATAAGAAAACAGCTGGACTTAATAACAAATGAATGAGGGGAACATTTTGTGTTATTGCATTATAATGAGTTACTGCATTATCTTTCAGTTGTTAAATTTCACTTTCTGTAGGCTATGCCTGTTGGCCCATTCACTCCTAACAAGCCTGTTTTTTTCTGTCAATGTTGTCGTGGCCGAGTGGTTAAGGTGATGGACTAGAAATGCATTAGGATCTTCCTGCGTAGGTTCAAATCCTGCCGACAATGAAAACGCATTTTTTTGACCACTCCGGAGGTTGAAGTTTAGTCGTGTTTCTTATACCAATCGCATCCTCTCAGATCTCCGCAAGTACATAGGGATTAGTTGTCCATTTGGGATAGGACTGCAGGCCATCTATCCCACTTCACACCTTTACACACCTGGTTATCCAGCCTTCTAGCTCTATAGGCCACAGTAGCATAGGTTACAGGTTTGTAGTCAAGCCACAGATTTCAGGTGAGATCCCATGATACACTCAACAATACAACAACACGATTCTCATGAATAACCATTAAGCCATTTGCTAAGATTTCCCCCATTTTGACATGTGGAAACCTGCTGTCACTCTTACCCTGACGGGAAGCTCCAGACACTTTTTTGGTCCTATCTGAGGCATTTTTAAATTCATGTCAAATTGGCCATATTCTGAAGACACTCTTATAGTCTGCAGGGTTATCGAACTGGCCACATCTAAAGTCAAGCCACAGGTAACAGGTGAGAAACCTTGTTAAACCCTAAAAGAAAAAGAAAAAACTCGATTGCATTGAAAATAACCATTAAGTCATTCAGGTCGCAGACTCCCCTATAGGCATGGTTTGAAACCCCCTCCTGACAACTTTTTAGCGCCTGCATGTCATGCACCTTTGTAAAATCCAGTTGAAAAATAAATGACTTAAGGTAACGTAAATGACACCTAGTTAATATGAGTAGTGAACAACTATCGTATTTTTAATATTCTGCAAAAACAGCTAGTTGATGAGAGGCTGAAAGAGAATTGCAAGAATCGCGCAATTTCACAGGCGGGCCCCAAACAGGCAAATAACAAAAATAATCTCGGAACGCAGAACTCGTCGGTCGTTGTCAGTGGATTGTATTGGCGGGAAGAACAAAAATATCGTCTGCAGGGTAATCGAAGTCGCCGCATCTAATGTCAAGTCACAGGTGAGCTGCCTTGTTAAACCCTAAAAATAAATAATAACACGATTGCGTTGAAATGACCCATTAAGCCATTTGTAAGGATTTCCCCCATGTGGACCTGTTGTCACTCTTACCCTGATGGTTGCTGATATTTCCAGACACTTTTTTAGTCTTATCTGAGGAATTTTATCATTTATATCAGAATGGCCATATTCTGATGCCAGTTTAGCGCTCATTCAATGGCGATTTACTACTCTTTCCCATTGAAGGCCATATTGAGGTTAAATCAATGACTGGACTTTTTAATTTATAAAAACAAATGACTATTGAAAGTGCAAGTCAGTATCGTGCATAGTTGTTCTGGTCTCTGTGGTGATTTTAGAGCGTTGTTCATATTTCTACTTTTACCGCATACACTTTAACCCGATACCCAGTTACTGTGCTGTAGTCAGGATGGCCGAGCGGTCTAAGGCGCTGCGTTCAGGTCGCAGTCTCCCATGGAGGCGTGTGTTCAAATCCCACTTCTGACAGTTTTTTAGTGCCTCTCAGGAGCCATGCTGCTCAGCAGTAATAATAAGAATGATGAAATAACAACTTCACACAGTGAAATAACAATTCATAATAAACACTCTCAAATGCAGACCTTCTGGAGCTGAGCAAAGATCAAGGTTAAATAAGAAAACAGCTGGACTTAATAACAAATGAATGAGGGGAACATTTTGTGTTATTGCATTATAATGAGTTACTGCATTATCTTTCAGTTGTTAAATTTCACTTTCTGTAGGCTATGCCTGTTGGCCCATTCACTCCTAACAAGCCTGTTTTCTTCTGTCAACGTTGTCGTGGCCGAGTGGTTAAGGCGATGGACTAGATATCCATTAAGATCTTCCTGTGCAGGTTCAAATCCTGCCGACAATGAAAATGCTTTTTTTTGACCCCTCCGGAGGTTGAAGTTTAGTCGTGTTTCTTATACCAATCGCATCCTCTCAGATCTCCGCAAGTACATAGGGATTAGTTGTCCATTTGGGATAGGACTGCAGGCCATCTGTCCCACTTCACACCTTTACACACCTGGTTATCCAGCCTTCTAGCTCTATAGGCCACAGTAGCATAGGTTACAGGTTTGTAGTCAAGCCACAGATTTCAGGTGAGATCCCATGATACACTCAACAATACAACAACACGATTCTCATGAATAACCATTAAGCCATTTGCTAAGATTTCCCTTATTTTGACATGTGGAAACCTGTTGTCACTCTTACCCTGACGGGAAGCTCCAGA
Organism: Oncorhynchus mykiss; assembly: GCF_013265735.2. NCBI lineage: Eukaryota > Metazoa > Chordata > Actinopteri > Salmoniformes > Salmonidae > Oncorhynchus > Oncorhynchus mykiss. Next base: position 4,262 of record NW_023493851.1, on the reverse strand, counting down.
CACTTTTTTGGTCCTATCTGAGGCATTTTTAAATTCATGTCAAATTGGCCATATTCTGAAGACACTCTTATAGTCTGCAGGGTAATCGAACTGGCCACATCTAAAGTCAAGCCGCAGGTAACAGGTGAGAAACCTTGTTAAACCCTAAAAGAAAAAGAAAAAACTTGATTGCATTGAAAATAACCATTAAGTCATTCAGGTCGCAGATTCCCCTATAGGCATGGTTTGAAACCCCCTCCTGACAACTTTTTAGCGCCTGCATGTCATGCACCTTTGTAAAATCCAGTTGAAAAATAAATGACTTAAGGTAACGTAAATGACACCTAGTTAATATGAGTAGTGAATAACTATCGTATTTTTAATATTCTGCAAAAACAGCTAGTTGATGAGAGGCTGAAAGAGAATTGCAAGAATTGCGCAATTTCACAGGCGGCCCCCAAACTGGCAAATAACAAAAATAATCTCGGAACGCAGAACTCGTCGGACGTTGTCAGTGGATTGTATTGGCGGGAAGAACAAAAATATAGTCTGCAGGGTAATCGAAGTCGCCGCATCTAATGTCAAGTCACAGGTGAGCTGCCTTGTTAAACCCTAAAAATAAATAATAACACAATTGCGTTGAAATGACCCATTAAGCCATTTGTAAGGATTTCCCCCATGTGGACCTGTTGTCACTCTTACCCTGATGGTTGCTGATATTTCCAGACACTTTTTCAGTCTTATCTGAGGAATTTTATCATTTATATCAGAATGGCCATATTCTGATGCCAGTTTAGCGCTCATTCAATGGCGATTTACTACTCTTTCCCATTGAAGGCCATATTGAGGTTAAATCAATGACTGGACTTTTTAATTTATGAAAAACAAATGACTATTGAAAGTGCAAGTCAGTATCGTGCATAGTTGTTCTGGTCTCTGTGGTGATTTTAGAGCGTTGTTCATATTTCTACTTTTACCGCATACACTTTAACCCGATACCCAGTTACTGTGCTGTAGTCAGGATGGCCGAGCGGTCTAAGGCGCTGCGTTCAGGTCGCAGTCTCCCATGGAGGCGTGGGTTCAAATCCCACTTCTGACAGTTTTTTAGTGCCTCTCAGGAGTCATGCTGCTCAGCAGTAATAATAAGAATGATGAAATAACAACTTCACACAGTGAAATAACAATTCATAATAAACACTCTCAAATGCAGACCTTCTGGAGCTGAGCAAAGATCAAGGTTAAATAAGAAAACAGCTGGACTTAATAACAAATGAATGAGGGGAACATTTTGTGTTATTGCATTATAATGAGTTACTGCATTATCTTTCAGTTGTTAAATTTCACTTTCTGTAGGCTATGCCTGTTGGCCCATTCACTCCTAACAAGCCTGTTTTTTTCTGTCAATGTTGTCGTGGCCGAGTGGTTAAGGTGATGGACTAGAAATGCATTAGGATCTTCCTGCGTAGGTTCAAATCCTGCCGACAATGAAAACGCATTTTTTTGACCACTCCGGAGGTTGAAGTTTAGTCGTGTTTCTTATACCAATCGCATCCTCTCAGATCTCCGCAAGTACATAGGGATTAGTTGTCCATTTGGGATAGGACTGCAGGCCATCTATCCCACTTCACACCTTTACACACCTGGTTATCCAGCCTTCTAGCTCTATAGGCCACAGTAGCATAGGTTACAGGTTTGTAGTCAAGCCACAGATTTCAGGTGAGATCCCATGATACACTCAACAATACAACAACACGATTCTCATGAATAACCATTAAGCCATTTGCTAAGATTTCCCCCATTTTGACATGTGGAAACCTGTTGTCACTCTTACCCTGACGGGAAGCTCCAGACACTTTTTTGGTCCTATCTGAGGCATTTTTAAATTCATGTCAAATTGGCCATATTCTGAAGACACTCTTATAGTCTGCAGGGTTATCGAACTGGCCACATCTAAAGTCAAGCCACAGGTAACAGGTGAGAAACCTTGTTAAACCCTAAAAGAAAAAGAAAAAACTTGATTGCATTGAAAATAACCATTAAGTCATTCAGGTCGCAGACTCCCCTATAGGCATGGTTTGAAACCCCCTCCTGACAACTTTTTAGCGCCTGCATGTCATGCACCTTTGTAAAATCCAGTTGAAAAATAAATGACTTAAGGTAACGTAAATGACACCTAGTTAATATGAGTAGTGAACAACTATCGTATTTTTAATATTCTGCAAAAACAGCTAGTTGATGAGAGGCTGAAAGAGAATTGCAAGAATCGCGCAATTTCACAGGCGGGCCCCAAACAGGCAAATAACAAAAATAATCTCGGAACGCAGAACTCGTCGGACGTTGTCAGTGGATTGTATTGGCGGGAAGAACAAAAATATCGTCTGCAGGGTAATCGAAGTCGCCGCATCTAATGTCAAGTCACAGGTGAGCTGCCTTGTTAAACCCTAAAAATAAATAATAACACAATTGCGTTGAAATGACCCATTAAGCCATTTGTAAGGATTTCCCCCATGTGGACCTGTTGTCACTCTTACCCTGATGGTTGCTGATATTTCCAGACACTTTTTCAGTCTTATCTGAGGAATTTTATCATTTATATCAGAATGGCCATATTCTGATGCCAGTTTAGCGCTCATTCAATGGCGATTTACTACTCTTTCCCATTGAAGGCCATATTGAGGTTAAATCAATGACTGGACTTTTTAATTTATGAAAAACAAATGACTATTGAAAGTGCAAGTCAGTATCGTGCATAGTTGTTCTGGTCTCTGTGGTGATTTTAGAGCGTTGTTCATATTTCTACTTTTACCGCATACACTTTAACCCGATACCCAGTTACTGTGCTGTAGTCAGGATGGCCGAGCGGTCTAAGGCGCTGCGTTCAGGTCGTAGTCTCCCATGGAGGCGTGCGTTCAAATCCCACTTCTGACAGTTTTTTAGTGCCTCTCAGGAGTCATGCTGCTCAGCAGTAATAATAAGAATGATGAAATAACAACTTCACACAGTGAAATAACAATTCATAATAAACACTCTCAAATGCAGACCTTCTGGAGCTGAGCAAAGATCAAGGTTAAATAAGAAAACAGCTGGACTTAATAACAAATGAATGAGGGGAACATTTTGTGTTATTGCATTATAATGAGTTACTGCATTATCTTTCAGTTGTTAAATTTCACTTTCTGTAGGCTATGCCTGTTGGCCCATTCACTCCTAACAAGCTTGTTTTCTTCTGTCAATGTTGTCGTGGCCGAGTGGTTAAGGCGATGGACTAGAAATCCATTAGGATCTTCCTGCGCAGGTTCAAATCCTGCCGACAACGAAAATGCATTTTTTGACCCCTCCGGAGGTTGAAGTTTAGTCGTGTTTCTTATACCAATCGCATCCTCTCAGATCTCCGCAAGTACATAGGGATTAGTTGTCCATTTGGGATAGGACTGCAGGCCATCTGTCCCACTTCACACCTTTACACACCTGGTTATCCAGCCTTCTAGCTCTATAGGCCACAGTAGCATAGGTTACAGGTTTGTAGTCAAGCCACAGATTTCAGGTGAGATCCCATGATACACTCAACAATACAACAACACGATTCTCATGAATAACCATGAAGCCATTTGCTAAGATTTCCCCCATTTTGACATGTGGAAACCTGTTGTCACTCTTACCCTGACGGGAAGCTCCAGACACTTTTTTGGTCCTATCTGAGGCATTTTTAAATTCATGTCAAATTGGCCATATTCTGAAGACACTCTTAGGCTGCAGGGTAATCGAACTGGCCACATCTAAAGTCAAGCCACAGGTAACAGGTGAGAAACCTTGTTAAACCCTAAAAGAAAAAGAAAAAACTTGATTGCATTGAAAATAACCATTAAGTCATTCAGGTCGCAGACTCCCCTATAGGCATGGTTTGAAACCCCCTCCTGACAATTTTTTAGCGCCTGCATGTCATGCACCTTTGTAAAATTCAGTTGAAAAATAAATTACTTAAGGTAACGTAAATGACACCTAGTTAATATGAGTAGTGAATAACTATCGTATTTTTAATATTCTGCAAAAACAGCTAGTTGATGAGAGGCTGAAAGAGAATTGCAAGAATCGTGCAATTTCACAGGTGGGCCCCAAACAGGCAAATAACAAAAATAATCTCGGAACGCAGAACTCGTCGGTCGTTGTCAGTGGATTGTATTGGCGGGAAGAACAAAAATATCGTCTGCAGGGTAATCAAAGTCGCCGCATCTAATGTCAAGTCACAGGTGAGCTGCCTTGTTAAACCCTAAAATATAAATAAT
>NW_023493850.1:87500-105000 GCF_013265735.2 Oncorhynchus mykiss | reverse complement strand
TCGGAAGCTAAGCAGGGTCGGGCCTGGTTAGTACTTGGATGGGAGACCGCCTGGGAATACCAGGTGCTGTAAGCTTTTTGTCACTGCCTTGTGGAATTTCAACTCTTTGTCCGTTTTTTCCCACAAGGCTGAAATATGTGCCCTCGCTTTGAAATAAGTAAGCAAGGTTAGTTTGTATTTCATCCAACAATCTGTGCTACAAATTATGGCTACAGTATATGCAATTTCATCCACTTTTTGAGATTGCCTTTCGCTTACGGCCACACCGGCCTGAGTACGCCTGATCTCGTCCGATCTCGGAAGCTAAGCAGGGTCGGGCCTGGTTAGTACTTGGATGGGAGACCGCCTGGGAATACCAGGTGCTGTAAGCTTTTTGTCACTGCCTTGTGGAATTTCAACTCTTTGTCCGTTTTTTCCCACAAGGCTGAAATATGTGCCCTCGCTTTGAAATAAGTAAGCAAGGTTAGTTTGTATTTCATCCAACAATCTGTGCTACAAATTATGGCTACAGTATATGCAATTTCATCCACTTTTTGAGATTGCCTTTCGCTTACGGCCACACCGGCCTGAGTACGCCTGATCTCGTCCGATCTCGGAAGCTAAGCAGGGTCGGGCCTGGTTAGTACTTGGATGGGAGACCGCCTGGGAATACCAGGTGCTGTAAGCTTTTTGTCACTGCCTTGTGGAATTTCAACTCTTTGTCCGTTTTTTCCCACAAGGCTGAAATATGTGCCCTCGCTTTGAAATAAGTAAGCAAGGTTAGTTTGTATTTCATCCAACAATCTGTGCTACAAATTATGGCTACAGTATATGCAATTTCTTCCACTTTTTGAGTGACACAAAGATGCTTATCTAAATGGTGGAAATGCAACAGCTGTTAATCAGGCTCACTTTGACTTTACATAGTGCACCAAGAGATAGTTTCTCGCTTACGGCCACACCGGCCTGAGTACGCCTGATCTCGTCCGATCTCGGAAGCTAAGCAGGGTCGGGCCTGGTTAGTACTTGGATGGGAGACCGCCTGGGAATACCAGGTGCTGTAAGCTTTTTGTCACTGCCTTGTGGAATTTCAACTCTTTGTCCGTTTTTTTCCCACAAGGCTGAAATATGTGCCCTCGCTTTGAAATAAGTAAGCAAGGTTAGTTTGTATTTCATCCAACAATCTGTGCTACAAATTATGGCTACAGTATATGCAATTTCATCCACTTTTTGAGATTGCCTTTCGCTTACGGCCACACCGGCCTGAGTACGCCTGATCTCGTCCGATCTCGGAAGCTAAGCAGGGTCGGGCCTGGTTAGTACTTGGATGGGAGACCGCCTGGGAATACCAGGTGCTGTAAGCTTTTTGTCACTGCCTTGTGGAATTTCAACTCTTTGTCCGTTTTTTCCCACAAGGCTGAAATATGTGCCCTCGCTTTGAAATAAGTAAGCAAGGTTAGTTTGTATTTCATCCAACAATCTGTGCTACAAATTATGGCTACAGTATATGCAATTTCATCCACTTTTTGAGATTGCCTTTCGCTTACGGCCACACCGGCCTGAGTACGCCTGATCTCGTCCGATCTCGGAAGCTAAGCAGGGTCGGGCCTGGTTAGTACTTGGATGGGAGACCGCCTGGGAATACCAGGTGCTGTAAGCTTTTTGTCACTGCCTTGTGGAATTTCAACTCTTTGTCCGTTTTTTCCCACAAGGCTGAAATATGTGCCCTCGCTTTGAAATAAGTAAGCAAGGTTAGTTTGTATTTCATCCAACAATCTGTGCTACAAATTATGGCTACAGTATATGCAATTTCATCCACTTTTTGAGATTGCCTTTCGCTTACGGCCACACCGGCCTGAGTACGCCTGATCTCGTCCGATCTCGGAAGCTAAGCAGGGTCGGGCCTGGTTAGTACTTGGATGGGAGACCGCCTGGGAATACCAGGTGCTGTAAGCTTTTTGTCACTGCCTTGTGGAATTTCAACTCTTTGTCCGTTTTTTCCCACAAGGCTGAAATATGTGCCCTCGCTTTGAAATAAGTAAGCAAGGTTAGTTTGTATTTCATCCAACAATCTGTGCTACAAATTATGGCTACAGTATATGCAATTTCATCCACTTTTTGAGATTGCCTTTCGCTTACGGCCACACCGGCCTGAGTACGCCTGATCTCGTCCGATCTCGGAAGCTAAGCAGGGTCGGGCCTGGTTAGTACTTGGATGGGAGACCGCCTGGGAATACCAGGTGCTGTAAGCTTTTTGTCACTGCCTTGTGGAATTTCAACTCTTTGTCCGTTTTTTCCCACAAGGCTGAAATATGTGCCCTCGCTTTGAAATAAGTAAGCAAGGTTAGTTTGTATTTCATCCAACAATCTGTGCTACAAATTATGGCTACAGTATATGCAATTTCATCCACTTTTTGAGATTGCCTTTCGCTTACGGCCACACCGGCCTGAGTACGCCTGATCTCGTCCGATCTCGGAAGCTAAGCAGGGTCGGGCCTGGTTAGTACTTGGATGGGAGACCGCCTGGGAATACCAGGTGCTGTAAGCTTTTTGTCACTGCCTTGTGGAATTTCAACTCTTTGTCCGTTTTTTCCCACAAGGCTGAAATATGTGCCCTCGCTTTGAAATAAGTAAGCAAGGTTAGTTTGTATTTCATCCAACAATCTGTGCTACAAATTATGGCTACAGTATATGCAATTTCTTCCACTTTTTGAGTGACACAAAGATGCTTATTGCCTTTCGCTTACGGCCACACCGGCCTGAGTACGCCTGATCTCGTCCGATCTCGGAAGCTAAGCAGGGTCGGGCCTGGTTAGTACTTGGATGGGAGACCGCCTGGGAATACCAGGTGCTGTAAGCTTTTTGTCACTGCCTTGTGGAATTTCAACTCTTTGTCCGTTTTTTCCCACAAGGCTGAAATATGTGCCCTCGCTTTGAAATAAGTAAGCAAGGTTAGTTTGTATTTCATCCAACAATCTGTGCTACAAATTATGGCTACAGTATATGCAATTTCTTCCACTTTTTGAGTGACACAAAGATGCTTATCTAAATGGTGGAAATGCAACAGCTGTTAATCAGGCTCACTTTGACTTTACATAGTGCACCAAGAGATAGTTTCTCGCTTACGGCCACACCGGCCTGAGTACGCCTGATCTCGTCCGATCTCGGAAGCTAAGCAGGGTCGGGCCTGGTTAGTACTTGGATGGGAGACCGCCTGGGAATACCAGGTGCTGTAAGCTTTTTGTCACTGCCTTGTGGAATTTCAACTCTTTGTCCGTTTTTTCCCACAAGGCTGAAATATGTGCCCTCGCTTTGAAATAAGTAAGCAAGGTTAGTTTGTATTTCATCCAACAATCTGTGCTACAAATTATGGCTACAGTATATGCAATTTCATCCACTTTTTGAGATTGCCTTTCGCTTACGGCCACACCGGCCTGAGTACGCCTGATCTCGTCCGATCTCGGAAGCTAAGCAGGGTCGGGCCTGGTTAGTACTTGGATGGGAGACCGCCTGGGAATACCAGGTGCTGTAAGCTTTTTGTCACTGCCTTGTGGAATTTCAACTCTTTGTCCGTTTTTTCCCACAAGGCTGAAATATGTGCCCTCGCTTTGAAATAAGTAAGCAAGGTTAGTTTGTATTTCATCCAACAATCTGTGCTACAAATTATGGCTACAGTATATGCAATTTCATCCACTTTTTGAGATTGCCTTTCGCTTACGGCCACACCGGCCTGAGTACGCCTGATCTCGTCCGATCTCGGAAGCTAAGCAGGGTCGGGCCTGGTTAGTACTTGGATGGGAGACCGCCTGGGAATACCAGGTGCTGTAAGCTTTTTGTCACTGCCTTGTGGAATTTCAACTCTTTGTCCGTTTTTTCCCACAAGGCTGAAATATGTGCCCTCGCTTTGAAATAAGTAAGCAAGGTTAGTTTGTATTTCATCCAACAATCTGTGCTACAAATTATGGCTACAGTATATGCAATTTCATCCACTTTTTGAGATTGCCTTTCGCTTACGGCCACACCGGCCTGAGTACGCCTGATCTCGTCCGATCTCGGAAGCTAAGCAGGGTCGGGCCTGGTTAGTACTTGGATGGGAGACCGCCTGGGAATACCAGGTGCTGTAAGCTTTTTGTCACTGCCTTGTGGAATTTCAACTCTTTGTCCGTTTTTTCCCACAAGGCTGAAATATGTGCCCTCGCTTTGAAATAAGTAAGCAAGGTTAGTTTGTATTTCATCCAACAATCTGTGCTACAAATTATGGCTACAGTATATGCAATTTCATCCACTTTTTGAGATTGCCTTTCGCTTACGGCCACACCGGCCTGAGTACGCCTGATCTCGTCCGATCTCGGAAGCTAAGCAGGGTCGGGCCTGGTTAGTACTTGGATGGGAGACCGCCTGGGAATACCAGGTGCTGTAAGCTTTTTGTCACTGCCTTGTGGAATTTCAACTCTTTGTCCGTTTTTTCCCACAAGGCTGAAATATGTGCCCTCGCTTTGAAATAAGTAAGCAAGGTTAGTTTGTATTTCATCCAACAATCTGTGCTACAAATTATGGCTACAGTATATGCAATTTCATCCACTTTTTGAGATTGCCTTTCGCTTACGGCCACACCGGCCTGAGTACGCCTGATCTCGTCCGATCTCGGAAGCTAAGCAGGGTCGGGCCTGGTTAGTACTTGGATGGGAGACCGCCTGGGAATACCAGGTGCTGTAAGCTTTTTGTCACTGCCTTGTGGAATTTCAACTCTTTGTCCGTTTTTTCCCACAAGGCTGAAATATGTGCCCTCGCTTTGAAATAAGTAAGCAAGGTTAGTTTGTATTTCATCCAACAATCTGTGCTACAAATTATGGCTACAGTATATGCAATTTCATCCACTTTTTGAGATTGCCTTTCGCTTACGGCCACACCGGCCTGAGTACGCCTGATCTCGTCCGATCTCGGAAGCTAAGCAGGGTCGGGCCTGGTTAGTACTTGGATGGGAGACCGCCTGGGAATACCAGGTGCTGTAAGCTTTTTGTCACTGCCTTGTGGAATTTCAACTCTTTGTCCGTTTTTTCCCACAAGGCTGAAATATGTGCCCTCGCTTTGAAATAAGTAAGCAAGGTTAGTTTGTATTTCATCCAACAATCTGTGCTACAAATTATGGCTACAGTATATGCAATTTCATCCACTTTTTGAGATTGCCTTTCGCTTACGGCCACACCGGCCTGAGTACGCCTGATCTCGTCCGATCTCGGAAGCTAAGCAGGGTCGGGCCTGGTTAGTACTTGGATGGGAGACCGCCTGGGAATACCAGGTGCTGTAAGCTTTTTGTCACTGCCTTGTGGAATTTCAACTCTTTGTCCGTTTTTTCCCACAAGGCTGAAATATGTGCCCTCGCTTTGAAATAAGTAAGCAAGGTTAGTTTGTATTTCATCCAACAATCTGTGCTACAAATTATGGCTACAGTATATGCAATTTCTTCCACTTTTTGAGTGACACAAAGATGCTTATCTAAATGGTGGAAATGCAACAGCTGTTAATCAGGCTCACTTTGACTTTACATAGGTGCACCAAGAGATAGTTTCTCGCTTACGGCCACACCGGCCTGAGTACGCCTGATCTCGTCCGATCTCGGAAGCTAAGCAGGGTCGGGCCTGGTTAGTACTTGGATGGGAGACCGCCTGGGAATACCAGGTGCTGTAAGCTTTTTGTCACTGCCTTGTGGAATTTCAACTCTTTGTCCGTTTTTTCCCACAAGGCTGAAATATGTGCCCTCGCTTTGAAATAAGTAAGCAAGGTTAGTTTGTATTTCATCCAACAATCTGTGCTACAAATTATGGCTACAGTATATGCAATTTCATCCACTTTTTGAGATTGCCTTTCGCTTACGGCCACACCGGCCTGAGTACGCCTGATCTCGTCCGATCTCGGAAGCTAAGCAGGGTCGGGCCTGGTTAGTACTTGGATGGGAGACCGCCTGGGAATACCAGGTGCTGTAAGCTTTTTGTCACTGCCTTGTGGAATTTCAACTCTTTGTCCGTTTTTTCCCACAAGGCTGAAATATGTGCCCTCGCTTTGAAATAAGTAAGCAAGGTTAGTTTGTATTTCATCCAACAATCTGTGCTACAAATTATGGCTACAGTATATGCAATTTCATCCACTTTTTGAGATTGCCTTTCGCTTACGGCCACACCGGCCTGAGTACGCCTGATCTCGTCCGATCTCGGAAGCTAAGCAGGGTCGGGCCTGGTTAGTACTTGGATGGGAGACCGCCTGGGAATACCAGGTGCTGTAAGCTTTTTGTCACTGCCTTGTGGAATTTCAACTCTTTGTCCGTTTTTTCCCACAAGGCTGAAATATGTGCCCTCGCTTTGAAATAAGTAAGCAAGGTTAGTTTGTATTTCATCCAACAATCTGTGCTACAAATTATGGCTACAGTATATGCAATTTCTTCCACTTTTTGAGTGACACAAAGATGCTTATCTAAATGGTGGAAATGCAACAGCTGTTAATCAGGCTCACTTTGACTTTACATAGTGCACCAAGAGATAGTTTCTCGCTTACGGCCACACCGGCCTGAGTACGCCTGATCTCGTCCGATCTCGGAAGCTAAGCAGGGTCGGGCCTGGTTAGTACTTGGATGGGAGACCGCCTGGGAATACCAGGTGCTGTAAGCTTTTTGTCACTGCCTTGTGGAATTTCAACTCTTTGTCCGTTTTTTCCCACAAGGCTGAAATATGTGCCCTCGCTTTGAAATAAGTAAGCAAGGTTAGTTTGTATTTCATCCAACAATCTGTGCTACAAATTATGGCTACAGTATATGCAATTTCTTCCACTTTTTGAGTGACACAAAGATGCTTATCTAAATGGTGGAAATGCAACAGCTGTTAATCAGGCTCACTTTGACTTTACATAGTGCACCAAGAGATAGTTTCTCGCTTACGGCCACACCGGCCTGAGTACGCCTGATCTCGTCCGATCTCGGAAGCTAAGCAGGGTCGGGCCTGGTTAGTACTTGGATGGGAGACCGCCTGGGAATACCAGGTGCTGTAAGCTTTTTGTCACTGCCTTGTGGAATTTCAACTCTTTGTCCGTTTTTTCCCACAAGGCTGAAATATGTGCCCTCGCTTTGAAATAAGTAAGCAAGGTTAGTTTGTATTTCATCCAACAATCTGTGCTACAAATTATGGCTACAGTATATGCAATTTCATCCACTTTTTGAGATTGCCTTTCGCTTACGGCCACACCGGCCTGAGTACGCCTGATCTCGTCCGATCTCGGAAGCTAAGCAGGGTCGGGCCTGGTTAGTACTTGGATGGGAGACCGCCTGGGAATACCAGGTGCTGTAAGCTTTTTGTCACTGCCTTGTGGAATTTCAACTCTTTGTCCGTTTTTTCCCACAAGGCTGAAATATGTGCCCTCGCTTTGAAATAAGTAAGCAAGGTTAGTTTGTATTTCATCCAACAATCTGTGCTACAAATTATGGCTACAGTATATGCAATTTCATCCACTTTTTGAGATTGCCTTTCGCTTACGGCCACACCGGCCTGAGTACGCCTGATCTCGTCCGATCTCGGAAGCTAAGCAGGGTCGGGCCTGGTTAGTACTTGGATGGGAGACCGCCTGGGAATACCAGGTGCTGTAAGCTTTTTGTCACTGCCTTGTGGAATTTCAACTCTTTGTCCGTTTTTTCCCACAAGGCTGAAATATGTGCCCTCGCTTTGAAATAAGTAAGCAAGGTTAGTTTGTATTTCATCCAACAATCTGTGCTACAAATTATGGCTACAGTATATGCAATTTCATCCACTTTTTGAGATTGCCTTTCGCTTACGGCCACACCGGCCTGAGTACGCCTGATCTCGTCCGATCTCGGAAGCTAAGCAGGGTCGGGCCTGGTTAGTACTTGGATGGGAGACCGCCTGGGAATACCAGGTGCTGTAAGCTTTTTGTCACTGCCTTGTGGAATTTCAACTCTTTGTCCGTTTTTTTCCCACAAGGCTGAAATATGTGCCCTCGCTTTGAAATAAGTAAGCAAGGTTAGTTTGTATTTCATCCAACAATCTGTGCTACAAATTATGGCTACAGTATATGCAATTTCATCCACTTTTTGAGATTGCCTTTCGCTTACGGCCACACCGGCCTGAGTACGCCTGATCTCGTCCGATCTCGGAAGCTAAGCAGGGTCGGGCCTGGTTAGTACTTGGATGGGAGACCGCCTGGGAATACCAGGTGCTGTAAGCTTTTTGTCACTGCCTTGTGGAATTTCAACTCTTTGTCCGTTTTTTCCCACAAGGCTGAAATATGTGCCCTCGCTTTGAAATAAGTAAGCAAGGTTAGTTTGTATTTCATCCAACAATCTGTGCTACAAATTATGGCTACAGTATATGCAATTTCATCCACTTTTTGAGATTGCCTTTCGCTTACGGCCACACCGGCCTGAGTACGCCTGATCTCGTCCGATCTCGGAAGCTAAGCAGGGTCGGGCCTGGTTAGTACTTGGATGGGAGACCGCCTGGGAATACCAGGTGCTGTAAGCTTTTTGTCACTGCCTTGTGGAATTTCAACTCTTTGTCCGTTTTTTCCCACAAGGCTGAAATATGTGCCCTCGCTTTGAAATAAGTAAGCAAGGTTAGTTTGTATTTCATCCAACAATCTGTGCTACAAATTATGGCTACAGTATATGCAATTTCTTCCACTTTTTGAGTGACACAAAGATGCTTATCTAAATGGTGGAAATGCAACAGCTGTTAATCAGGCTCACTTTGACTTTACATGGTGCACCAAGAGATAGTTTCTCGCTTACGGCCACACCGGCCTGAGTACGCCTGATCTCGTCCGATCTCGGAAGCTAAGCAGGGTCGGGCCTGGTTAGTACTTGGATGGGAGACCGCCTGGGAATACCAGGTGCTGTAAGCTTTTTGTCACTGCCTTGTGGAATTTCAACTCTTTGTCCGTTTTTTTCCCACAAGGCTGAAATATGTGCCCTCGCTTTGAAATAAGTAAGCAAGGTTAGTTTGTATTTCATCCAACAATCTGTGCTACAAATTATGGCTACAGTATATGCAATTTCATCCACTTTTTGAGATTGCCTTTCGCTTACGGCCACACCGGCCTGAGTACGCCTGATCTCGTCCGATCTCGGAAGCTAAGCAGGGTCGGGCCTGGTTAGTACTTGGATGGGAGACCGCCTGGGAATACCAGGTGCTGTAAGCTTTTTGTCACTGCCTTGTGGAATTTCAACTCTTTGTCCGTTTTTTTCCCACAAGGCTGAAATATGTGCCCTCGCTTTGAAATAAGTAAGCAAGGTTAGTTTGTATTTCATCCAACAATCTGTGCTACAAATTATGGCTACAGTATATGCAATTTCTTCCACTTTTTGAGTGACACAAAGATGCTTATCTAAATGGTGGAAATGCAACAGCTGTTAATCAGGCTCACTTTGACTTTACATGGTGCACCAAGAGATAGTTTCTCGCTTACGGCCACACCGGCCTGAGTACGCCTGATCTCGTCCGATCTCGGAAGCTAAGCAGGGTCGGGCCTGGTTAGTACTTGGATGGGAGACCGCCTGGGAATACCAGGTGCTGTAAGCTTTTTGTCACTGCCTTGTGGAATTTCAACTCTTTGTCCGTTTTTTCCCACAAGGCTGAAATATGTGCCCTCGCTTTGAAATAAGTAAGCAAGGTTAGTTTGTATTTCATCCAACAATCTGTGCTACAAATTATGGCTACAGTATATGCAATTTCATCCACTTTTTGAGATTGCCTTTCGCTTACGGCCACACCGGCCTGAGTACGCCTGATCTCGTCCGATCTCGGAAGCTAAGCAGGGTCGGGCCTGGTTAGTACTTGGATGGGAGACCGCCTGGGAATACCAGGTGCTGTAAGCTTTTTGTCACTGCCTTGTGGAATTTCAACTCTTTGTCCGTTTTTTTCCCACAAGGCTGAAATATGTGCCCTCGCTTTGAAATAAGTAAGCAAGGTTAGTTTGTATTTCATCCAACAATCTGTGCTACAAATTATGGCTACAGTATATGCAATTTCATCCACTTTTTGAGATTGCCTTTCGCTTACGGCCACACCGGCCTGAGTACGCCTGATCTCGTCCGATCTCGGAAGCTAAGCAGGGTCGGGCCTGGTTAGTACTTGGATGGGAGACCGCCTGGGAATACCAGGTGCTGTAAGCTTTTTGTCACTGCCTTGTGGAATTTCAACTCTTTGTCCGTTTTTTCCCACAAGGCTGAAATATGTGCCCTCGCTTTGAAATAAGTAAGCAAGGTTAGTTTGTATTTCATCCAACAATCTGTGCTACAAATTATGGCTACAGTATATGCAATTTCATCCACTTTTTGAGATTGCCTTTCGCTTACGGCCACACCGGCCTGAGTACGCCTGATCTCGTCCGATCTCGGAAGCTAAGCAGGGTCGGGCCTGGTTAGTACTTGGATGGGAGACCGCCTGGGAATACCAGGTGCTGTAAGCTTTTTGTCACTGCCTTGTGGAATTTCAACTCTTTGTCCGTTTTTTCCCACAAGGCTGAAATATGTGCCCTCGCTTTGAAATAAGTAAGCAAGGTTAGTTTGTATTTCATCCAACAATCTGTGCTACAAATTATGGCTACAGTATATGCAATTTCATCCACTTTTTGAGATTGCCTTTCGCTTACGGCCACACCGGCCTGAGTACGCCTGATCTCGTCCGATCTCGGAAGCTAAGCAGGGTCGGGCCTGGTTAGTACTTGGATGGGAGACCGCCTGGGAATACCAGGTGCTGTAAGCTTTTTGTCACTGCCTTGTGGAATTTCAACTCTTTGTCCGTTTTTTCCCACAAGGCTGAAATATGTGCCCTCGCTTTGAAATAAGTAAGCAAGGTTAGTTTGTATTTCATCCAACAATCTGTGCTACAAATTATGGCTACAGTATATGCAATTTCATCCACTTTTTGAGATTGCCTTTCGCTTACGGCCACACCGGCCTGAGTACGCCTGATCTCGTCCGATCTCGGAAGCTAAGCAGGGTCGGGCCTGGTTAGTACTTGGATGGGAGACCGCCTGGGAATACCAGGTGCTGTAAGCTTTTTGTCACTGCCTTGTGGAATTTCAACTCTTTGTCCGTTTTTTTCCCACAAGGCTGAAATATGTGCCCTCGCTTTGAAATAAGTAAGCAAGGTTAGTTTGTATTTCATCCAACAATCTGTGCTACAAATTATGGCTACAGTATATGCAATTTCATCCACTTTTTGAGATTGCCTTTCGCTTACGGCCACACCGGCCTGAGTACGCCTGATCTCGTCCGATCTCGGAAGCTAAGCAGGGTCGGGCCTGGTTAGTACTTGGATGGGAGACCGCCTGGGAATACCAGGTGCTGTAAGCTTTTTGTCACTGCCTTGTGGAATTTCAACTCTTTGTCCGTTTTTTCCCACAAGGCTGAAATATGTGCCCTCGCTTTGAAATAAGTAAGCAAGGTTAGTTTGTATTTCATCCAACAATCTGTGCTACAAATTATGGCTACAGTATATGCAATTTCATCCACTTTTTGAGATTGCCTTTCGCTTACGGCCACACCGGCCTGAGTACGCCTGATCTCGTCCGATCTCGGAAGCTAAGCAGGGTCGGGCCTGGTTAGTACTTGGATGGGAGACCGCCTGGGAATACCAGGTGCTGTAAGCTTTTTGTCACTGCCTTGTGGAATTTCAACTCTTTGTCCGTTTTTTCCCACAAGGCTGAAATATGTGCCCTCGCTTTGAAATAAGTAAGCAAGGTTAGTTTGTATTTCATCCAACAATCTGTGCTACAAATTATGGCTACAGTATATGCAATTTCATCCACTTTTTGAGATTGCCTTTCGCTTACGGCCACACCGGCCTGAGTACGCCTGATCTCGTCCGATCTCGGAAGCTAAGCAGGGTCGGGCCTGGTTAGTACTTGGATGGGAGACCGCCTGGGAATACCAGGTGCTGTAAGCTTTTTGTCACTGCCTTGTGGAATTTCAACTCTTTGTCCGTTTTTTCCCACAAGGCTGAAATATGTGCCCTCGCTTTGAAATAAGTAAGCAAGGTTAGTTTGTATTTCATCCAACAATCTGTGCTACAAATTATGGCTACAGTATATGCAATTTCATCCACTTTTTGAGATTGCCTTTCGCTTACGGCCACACCGGCCTGAGTACGCCTGATCTCGTCCGATCTCGGAAGCTAAGCAGGGTCGGGCCCCTGGTTAGTACTTGGATGGGAGACCGCCTGGGAATACCAGGTGCTGTAAGCTTTTTGTCACTGCCTTGTGGAATTTCAACTCTTTGTCCGTTTTTTTCCCACAAGGCTGAAATATGTGCCCTCGCTTTGAAATAAGTAAGCAAGGTTAGTTTGTATTTCATCCAACAATCTGTGCTACAAATTATGGCTACAGTATATGCAATTTCATCCACTTTTTGAGATTGCCTTTCGCTTACGGCCACACCGGCCTGAGTACGCCTGATCTCGTCCGATCTCGGAAGCTAAGCAGGGTCGGGCCTGGTTAGTACTTGGATGGGAGACCGCCTGGGAATACCAGGTGCTGTAAGCTTTTTGTCACTGCCTTGTGGAATTTCAACTCTTTGTCCGTTTTTTCCCACAAGGCTGAAATATGTGCCCTCGCTTTGAAATAAGTAAGCAAGGTTAGTTTGTATTTCATCCAACAATCTGTGCTACAAATTATGGCTACAGTATATGCAATTTCATCCACTTTTTGAGATTGCCTTTCGCTTACGGCCACACCGGCCTGAGTACGCCTGATCTCGTCCGATCTCGGAAGCTAAGCAGGGTCGGGCCTGGTTAGTACTTGGATGGGAGACCGCCTGGGAATACCAGGTGCTGTAAGCTTTTTGTCACTGCCTTGTGGAATTTCAACTCTTTGTCCGTTTTTTCCCACAAGGCTGAAATATGTGCCCTCGCTTTGAAATAAGTAAGCAAGGTTAGTTTGTATTTCATCCAACAATCTGTGCTACAAATTATGGCTACAGTATATGCAATTTCATCCACTTTTTGAGATTGCCTTTTCGCTTACGGCCACACCGGCCTGAGTACGCCTGATCTCGTCCGATCTCGGAAGCTAAGCAGGGTCGGGCCTGGTTAGTACTTGGATGGGAGACCGCCTGGGAATACCAGGTGCTGTAAGCTTTTTGTCACTGCCTTGTGGAATTTCAACTCTTTGTCCGTTTTTTCCCACAAGGCTGAAATATGTGCCCTCGCTTTGAAATAAGTAAGCAAGGTTAGTTTGTATTTCATCCAACAATCTGTGCTACAAATTATGGCTACAGTATATGCAATTTCATCCACTTTTTGAGATTGCCTTTCGCTTACGGCCACACCGGCCTGAGTACGCCTGATCTCGTCCGATCTCGGAAGCTAAGCAGGGTCGGGCCTGGTTAGTACTTGGATGGGAGACCGCCTGGGAATACCAGGTGCTGTAAGCTTTTTGTCACTGCCTTGTGGAATTTCAACTCTTTGTCCGTTTTTTTCCCACAAGGCTGAAATATGTGCCCTCGCTTTGAAATAAGTAAGCAAGGTTAGTTTGTATTTCATCCAACAATCTGTGCTACAAATTATGGCTACAGTATATGCAATTTCTTCCACTTTTTTGAGTGACACAAAGATGCTTATCTAAATGGTGGAAATGCAACAGCTGTTAATCAGGCTCACTTGACTTTACATAGTGCACCAAGAGATAGTTTCTCGCTACGGCCACACCGGCCTGAGTACGCCTGATCTCGTCCGATCTCGGAAAGCTAAGCAGGGTCGGGCCTGGTAGTACTTGATGGGAGACCGCCTGGGAATACCAGGTGCTGTAAGCTTTTTGTCATTGCCTTGTGGAATTTCAACTCTTTGTCCGTTTTTTCCACAAGGCTGAAATATGTGCCCTCGCTTTGAAATAAGTAAGCAAGGTTAGTTTGTATTTCATCCAACAATCTGTGCTACCAAATTCATGGCTTACAGTATATGCAATTTCATCCACTTTTTTGAGATTGCCTTTCGCTTACGGCCACACGGCCTGAGTACGCCTGATCTCGTCCGATCCGGAAGCTAAGCAGGGTCGGGCCTGGTTAGTACTTGGATGGGAGACCGCCTGGGAATACCAGTGCTGTAAGCTTTTTGTCACTGCCTTGTGGAATTTCACACTCTTTGTCCGTTTTTTCCCACAAGGCTGAAAATATGTGCCCTCGCTTTGAAATAAGTAAGCAAGGTTAGTTTGTATTTCATCCAACAATCTGTGCTACAAATTATGGCTACAGTATATGCAATTTCATCCACTCTTTGAGATTGCCTTTCGCTTACGGCCACACCGGCCTGAGTACGCCTGATCTCGTCCGATCTCGGAAGACTAAGCAGGGTCGGGCCTGGTTAGTACTTGGATGGGAGACCGCCTGGGAATACCAGGTGCTGTAAGCTTTTGTCACTGCCTTGTGGAATTTCAACTCTTTGTCCGTTTTTTCCCACAAGGCTGAAATATGTGCCCTCGCTTTGAAATAAGTAAGCAAGGTTAGTTTGTATTTCATCCAACAATCTGTGCTACAAATTATGGCTACAGTATATGCAATTTCATCCACTTTTGAGATTGCCTTTCGCTTACGGCCACACCGGCCTGAGTACGCCTGATCTCGTCCGATCTCGGAAGCTAAGCAGGGTCGGGCCTGGTTAGTACTTGGATGGGAGACCGCCTGGGAATACCAGGTGCTGTAAGCTTTTTGTCACTGCCTTGTGGAATTTCAACTCTTTGTCCGTTTTTCCCACAAGGCTGAAATATGTGCCCTCGCTTTGAAATAAGTAAGCAAGGTTAGTTTGTATTTCATCCAACAATCTGTGCTACAAATTATGGCTACAGTATATGCAATTTCTTCCACTTTTGAGTGACACAAAGATGCTTATCTAAATGGTGGAAATGCAACAGCTGTTAATCAGGCTCACTTGACTTTACATGGTGCCCAAGAGATAGTTTCTCGCTTACGGCCACACCGGCCTGATACGCCTGATCTCGTCCGATCTCGGAAGCTAAGCAGGGTCGGGCCTGGTTAGTACTTGGATGGGAGACCGCCTGGGAATACCAGGTGCTGTAAGCTTTTTGTCACTGCCTTGTGGAATTTCAACTCTTTGTCCGTTTTTTCCCACAAGGCTGAAATATGTGCCCTCGCTTTGAAATAAGTAAGCAAGGTTAGTTTGTATTTCATCCAACAATCTGTGCTACAAATTATGGCTACAGTATATGCAATTTCATCCACTTTTTGAGATTGCCTTTCGCTTACGGCCACACCGGCCTGAGTACGCCTGATCTCGTCCGATCTCGGAAGCTAAGCAGGGTCGGGCCTGGTTAGTACTTGGATGGGAGACCGCCTGGGAATACCAGGTGCTGTAAGCTTTTTGTCACTGCCTTGTGGAATTTCAACTCTTTGTCCGTTTTTTCCCACAAGGCTGAAATATGTGCCCTCGCTTTGAAATAAGTAAGCAAGGTTAGTTTGTATTTCATCCAACAATCTGTGCTACAAATTATGGCTACAGTATATGCAATTTCATCCACTTTTTGAGATTGCCTTTCGCTTACGGCCACACCGGCCTGAGTACGCCTGATCTCGTCCGATCTCGGAAGCTAAGCAGGGTCGGGCCTGGTTAGTACTTGGATGGGAGACCGCCTGGGAATACCAGGTGCTGTAAGCTTTTTGTCACTGCCTTGTGGAATTTCAACTCTTTGTCCGTTTTTCCCACAAGGCTGAAATATGTGCCCTCGCTTTGAAATAAGTAAGCAAGGTTAGTTTGTATTTCATCCAACAATCTGTGCTACAAATTATGGCTACAGTATATGCAATTTCATCCACTTTTTGAGATTGCCTTTCGCTTACGCCACACCGGCCTGAGTACGCCTGATCTCGTCCGATCTCGGAAGCTAAGCAGGGTCGGGCCTGGTTAGTACTTGGATGGGAGACCGCCTGGGAATACCAGGTGCTGTAAGCTTTTTGTCACTGCCTTGTGGAATTTCAACTCTTTGTCCGTTTTTCCCACAAGGCTGAAATATGTGCCCTCGCTTTGAAATAAGTAAGCAAGGTTAGTTTGTATTTCATCCAACAATCTGTGCTACAAATTATGGCTACAGTATATGCAATTTCATCCACTTTTTGAGATTGCCTTTCGCTTACGGCCACACCGGCCTGAGTACGCCTGATCTCGTCCGATCTCGGAAGCTAAGCAGGGTCGGGCCTGGTTAGTACTTGGATGGGAGACCGCCTGGGAATACCAGGTGCTGTAAGCTTTTTGTCACTGCCTTGTGGAATTTCAACTCTTTGTCCGTTTTTTCCCACAAGGCTGAAATATGTGCCCTCGCTTTGAAATAAGTAAGCAAGGTTAGTTTGTATTTCATCCAACAATCTGTGCTACAAATTATGGCTACAGTATATGCAATTTCATCCACTTTTTGAGATTGCCTTTTCGCTTACGGCCACACCGGCCTGAGTACGCCTGATCTCGTCCGATCTCGGAAGCTAAGCAGGGTCGGGCCTGGTTAGTACTTGGATGGGAGACCCGCCTGGGAATACCAGGTGCTGTAAGCTTTTTGTCACTGCCTTGTGGAATTTCAACTCTTTGTCCGTTTTTTCCCACAGGCTGAAATATGTGCCCTCGCTTTGAAATAAGTAAGCAAGGTTAGTTTGTATTTCATCCAACAATCTGTGCTACAAATTATGGCTACAGTATATGCAATTTCTTCCACTTTTTGAGTGACACAAAGATGCTTATCTAAATGGTGGAAATGCAACAGCTTTAATCAGGCTCACTTTGACTTTACATAGTGCACCAAGAGATAGTTTCCGCTTACGGCCACACGGCCTGAGTACGCCTGATCTCGTCCGATCTCGGAAGCTAAGCAGGGTCGGGCCTGGTTAGTACTTGGATGGGAGACCGCCTGGGAATACCAGGTGCTGTAAGCTTTTTGTCACTGCCTTGTGGAATTTCAACTCTTTGTCCGTTTTTTCCCACAAGGCTGAAATATGTGCCCTCGCTTTGAAATAAGTAAGCAAGGTTAGTTTGTATTTCATCCAACAATCTGTGCTACAAATTATGGCTACAGTATATGCAATTTCATCCACTTTTTGAGATTGCCTTTCGCTTACGGCCACACCGGCCTGAGTACGCCTGATCTCGTCCGATCTCGGAAGCTAAGCAGGGTCGGGCCTGGTTAGTACTTGGATGGGAGACCGCCTGGGAATACCCAGGTGCTGTAAGCTTTTTGTCACTGCCTTGTGGAATTTCAACTCTTTGTCCGTTTTTTCCCACAAGGCTGAAATATGTGCCCTCGCTTTGAAATAAGTAAGCAAGGTTAGTTTGTATTTCATCCAACAATCTGTGCTACAAATTATGGCTACAGTATATGCAATTTCATCCACTTTTGAGATTGCCTTTCGCTTACGGCCACACCGGCCTGAGTACGCCTGATCTCGTCCGATCTCGGAAGCTAAGCAGGGTCGGGCCTGGTTAGTACTTGGATGGGAGACCGCCTGGGAATACCAGGTGCTGTAAGCTTT